>NW_027095708.1:0-225384 GCF_036850995.1 Saccopteryx leptura | reverse complement strand
GGGGGTTGACAGGTAAGTTGTGATTGATTAGGAATGGTCTACCATAAACCAGCTCAAAGGGGTGAGTCCAGTGGGCTTTTACAGGGTTGCTCTGAATTCTAGTAAGTGCCAAAGAAAGGAGGTTTGGCCAGGTGAGCCTGGTCTCAATGGAAAGTTTAGTTAGCTGACCCTTCAGGATGTCATGGGCCCTTTCCACCTTAAGCGATGGTTGAGGGTGATAGGGTATTTGAAGCTTCCAGTTGATGTTGAGAGAGCTGGCATCCTGCTGGACTATTTGGGCAGTAAAGGCTGGACCATCATCTGACTGGATGGTAGTCGGCAGTCCAAATTGCGGGATGATACGTTCAACAAGAATGGAGGCAACGGTGTCTGCCATCTGTCGTGAGGTAGAAAAGGCTCTCTCCACCCTGAAAAGGTATCAACAAAAGAGATAACAGAGTTTTTTATGAGAGGGCATAAGCTTGAAGTTACTTTCACAATCCTGGCCTGGCACATGCCCCCTCAGTTGATGAGTAGGGAAGCAGGGGCAGAGTCCCCCTTGTGTAGAGGCTTTGGAACAGACAGTGCATGCTGTCTGTACCTTTACAATAGTCTGCTGGAGCCCTGGGAAGAAAGCTTTTGGCCCTATGTGTAAGAAACAGTAGATATCAGACAGGAGAGTTTTAGCCTGTCCTTTTGGTAAGGCAATTTTATCTCTGAGAAATATCCATTCCTGGTTGCGTACCTTCTTTCTGAGGAGGGTCTGTTCTTCCTCAGGAGTGTAGGAAAGTTTCAAGGAGGTGGAGAGAAACATGAGAAAAGTGGGGAAGGCTTCCCAGGGTGAGGTTTTGAGCCACTGCATTGGCTTGAGCATTTTCCAATGCCACTGGATCCTGAGGTTTGATGGTCCCTACAATGTACCACAGCCACCTCAGTGGGAAGCTGTAATGCCTGCAAAAGTTTAGAAATGAGGATAGCATTGATTATGGGACAGCCCTTGGTAATGAGAAAGCCCCTTTCCTTCCACAGGGCAGGGTGGCTGTGGGTGATAAGAAAAACATATTTAGAGTCAGTATATATAGTTATGAGTTTTCCCTGAGCCAGAGTGAGTGCCAGCATGAGGGCTAATGACCAGGGGAGGAGGGCCCGATGAAAAAGGGGCTTAAGAACACAGTGGAGAAGGGATGGGCCCCTGGCCAGCAGTGAGGAGAAGAGGGGACTGACATTTGCAAGTGAATGAGAAACAGCATCCAGCATATAGTGACGGAGAAGCCAGATAGGATGGAGAGAGTTGTGCAGGAGGGAGAAATTCCTCAGGGGAGTTGGCAAAGAGACTGATCTGGAGTGGAGGGTTTAGCTGAGGTTTCTCTGGCTAAAAGGACCTGTGTTGTAAAGCTGCTGGCACAGAGATTAGGATGGGATGTGCAAATGCCAGAAGCCTTGAATATAAGGGATCTCCAATCATTTCCCAGTTTTTTGGCAATAGTGAAATTGGTGAGGGTGTTAATCGAAAAGTCCCTTCAGGAGGCCACCTGGTTCAATTATCCAGTGGGTACTCTGGCTCGGCCACATAGAAGAAGATCAGTTTCTTCTTCTTTAGAGAGGGAGAGTCTGGATAAGTCACTGCAAGAGTGTTTTGGAGTCAGGTTTAGATTCCTGTGCCTCCATGTTAACTCTCAGTCTTGGAGTGATCAGAGGTGAGAATTGGCATGCTTCAATTCAAGCTCTGGCTACCAGATGGTTAGGTAGAATGGGAGTATCCGGGGCATCTCCATGGACACACACACACACTTGGAACAAATAAGAGGTCCCTGATGCAGCTGCAATTACAGACAGGGATCCTGGGAGAAAAGAGCTGAGGGGAGGCTGGAGGCAAAGGACTTATAGCACCATGTGCCGAAGTGAGTGGGAGGTTGGAGGTCCTGGTTCTTTCTCAGAAAAGAAGGGGAGAGGAGCAGCCCCAGCAAGCATCAAGCTCCTCCCAGGTTTCAGCACCAAATATAAGGTATTGTCCTACCCAGGAAGAAAGAAGAAGATAGCCACAAAGTGTGGAATAGAAAAGCTTTATTTAGTAGAGTGCTCCCTGGATGAAGGTCTTTGGTCCATGAGGCAGGGGTCAGAGAAGTTGCGTGGATTCTCCCACCTGGGGTTGGGGGGTAATTTATAGTGTTGGTAGGGTGGTTGGGTTGATATGATGTGGGGAAATTGTATTGCCTGAAAGATGGTTGTTCTGTTTCAAAGGGCTCCAGACCATTTCTTCTTGGTGGGCATAGATGTGGGTGGCTCCAACCAAAGTTCCCGGGCCTGGTTTCTCACATGACCTTCCCCCATTGCCAGCGGACCTTACAGTGTCTTTCCTCTGGTGGTGATTGGTCTCAGTACTAATAAGTAGAATCTGCATAGCCCCCTCCAGAGTAGTCTCAAAGAGGCTGCCAGCCCTGCTGTTAAGCAGGAGTGTCCCACTGCAGAGGGAAGTCAAATCAAGGATCCCTGATCTACATAAAGCTTCAGTTCTCCTGTGACAGGCATCACTTCCCTAGGAAGCCAGCATCTCTCTGAGGAGAATATAGACAAAAAGAAGGGGCCACATGCTGAATCTGAGAAGCTCTGAGAAGGCCTGCATGGTGGGTTTAACAAACTCAGAGACCTAAAATAACCACACAGGATGGTCTGAAATTAAAACTTTCTAACTAAAAGCAAGCAGTTCATGATGGGTAGTCATGTCTTAGGGAGGTATTTTTCTCTAACAAAGGTCAAAGGCTTAGTTTAATTGAGCCTGTCTGTTGTCTTTTACATCTATAATAAGGTCCCTGATAATGGTACCAGAGAAAACTCAGGTCCAAGCGGGCTTCTCAGGTGAGAAAGAATTCAGGCGAGAGACAGGGTGTAGCATTCAGGCAAAGCAAGCAGTTTATTAAGCAAAGCTGTGCACTTGGTACAAGGCATAAGTGGGCAACTCAGCTAGTCTGAGCACTGCTACCTGTTGGGGTCTTAGAGATCATATACTTTTTAACTCTTAACTTCCAAGGTTGCCTTTCACTGATACTCTGACTAATGTCAAGGCCGTTTGGACATTTGGTGATTTTATTCTGGCAGACAGTGTGATAGACCGACCTCCTCTTCCTTCAGTGAATGATATAAAACCCCCTCTGCTTTCCCTTTCCTGATGCCTATCCTATCTAACAATAGCACCCCTTTGAAATGTAAGGGTAATATTTTCCTGCAATCCTCAGAGCAAGCATATCAGCAAAGCAGAAGCCAACCACCCCCATTGTTGTTATTATCACGGTCATTGTTAGCTATCTTATTTCTGTCCACATAAAAGAAATTTCAGTATATACATTTTTACTTTTAATCAGTGCCACAGATTTCTCAGCTTTGCGTTCTCGTTCTCAGCTTCCCTAATGTATCACTAATCAATTTCATTTAACCCACCGTTTTCAACTTTGATTCTGATGTACAAAATACAGGGCAAAATACCATTTTCCAGATCATTTTTTCAATCTGCTGAGACTTTGATTACCAATAATTGTCGACAGTTTGGCTAAAATAAACTCATAAATATTCTACAGGTCTGGACATTGCTTAAATTGACAAGGGAGACCGGGGGAGGGGAAAGGCTCCCTCCCCTCAGTAAACCTCTTCAGGGAGATGCCATCCCTCCATGGCATGAGCCACTCTACAGAGAAAGGGCCCCCTCACTTGGAAGGTCACAGAACCAAGGAGGGAGACCCTCTACAGAGAGTTATCCCCTCTCTGGGGAGGAAGCTCCTGTCTAAGGTGAGGCTGCAACTCCTTTCCAGGGACTGATACAGCTATAGGGAGGTGTTCCGCCCTCGAAGTCCATGCTGGGCTCCTTCCCCACCCCGTGCTGTCTCCGCCCCTCGCTGTCTACCCTGCACCGCGGTGCCCCACCTGCCTCTTCATTGCATCGCCTTTCACCATGCCCGGTCCCTTGCAGTCCAGGCACCATGCCGTTCCTTACCCGCCCCCACCCCGCCAAGCCCACGTCCTGCCCCGCCTCGTCCCAGCCCCACGCTGTCCCAGCCCCATGCTGTCTGTGCCTCAGGCCTTCCAGCACACCTCGCTGCCCCAACAACCCCTCGTCGTCCCCGCCCCTGGCCCACCCCCCTGCACCGCCCCACTCTGTGCCACTTAGCACCGTGTCGTCTTCCCCACTCCCCACTCCGTGTACACCCCGCGCCCTGCCCCGCGCATTGCACCCTGCCAAGAGCCCCACCCCGCATAGTTCGCCCTCTCCATCCATGTCCCTCCCAGTCCATGCCCCTTGCCCTTTCTGCCCCATGCCATGCCTAAAACAGAAACGTGCAAAGAAATTTAAAGTGAAAAAATGGGAACAGACACATCTGTGATGCAGAAGTACCTTGACAGTTTCTGGTTACATGAATCCAGATAGCAGCAGAGGAAATAACTTTCTGGTGACTTTTACCTAGCTGTTATTCTCAAGATGCACACAAGGTGGCAGCAGAGAAGTGTGCTTGGAACACATTGACCAGAGATCATACTGTATGGTTTTTTTGTTTGTTTGTTTTCTGAAGTTGGAAACGGGGAGGCAGTCAGGCAGACTCCCGCATGCGCCCGATGGGGATACACCCAGCACGCCCACCAGGAGGCGATGCTCTGCCCATCCGGGGCATCGCTCCCTTGCAACCAGAGCCGCTCTATCACCTGAGGCAGAGGCCACAGAGCCATCCTCAGTGTCCGGGCCAACTTCACTCCAATGGAGCCCTGGCGGTAAGAGGGGAAGAGAGAGACAGAGAGGAAGGAGAGGGGGAGGGGTGGAGAAACAGATGGATGTTTCTCCTGTGTGCCCTGGCCGGGAATCAAACCTGGGACTCCTGCATGCCAGGCCGATGCTCTACCACTGAGCCAACTGGCCAGGGCCCCTGTATGTTCTTTGAAGCAAGTTTCAACAAACTTCAAATCTTTGAAATAATATAAAGCATGTTTCTTCTAGTCATTACACTTAATCTAGAAATCAGTAATAGAAACTAACTAGAAATCCTTACTTTTTTAAGTTAAGAAATTCACTCCTAAATAACTCCCCCCTCAAAATCACAATTCAAGTTATAAAATACTTTGAGATTAATAAAAATAAAAACTACATAAGAAATCCTATGGCACAATGTAGTTATGAATACATTTTAGAAGGAAAAACCTTAAAATACAAAGCCTTTCCACCCATACTTAAAAACCAGGATAGTAAATTAAATCCAGAGAAAGTAAAAGAAAGAAATGTTCATGATGGATACATGAATTTACCAAAACTTCCAAACTGCCCTTTAACTGTTCCTCTTGTCTATCTGACCCCACCCTTATTTACTGGACTATTGTCTCTGAAACAGAAAAGTTGTAGGAAGCTGGTCAGCCGCTCCAAGGAGAAGTGTTCCAAGAACCCAAGCATACTAGGACTTTTGACTGAACACCCACTTGCTTGAGACCCTCCTTTTAACCCTATAAATTTATCTCCCTAGCTTGTACTGAGGCTATTTTCCCCAAGAAGTGCCTGGCAGGGTTCCTTTCTTCCTTTCAATAAAACGTGTTACTCTGGTCTTCCAGACTCCCATGAATTCCAACAGTTCACAGAGACATCTGGAGTGTGTATACCATATTTCTTTATGTATAAGACTCATTCCTTTTTGAAAACACTAACCCTAACCCTAACCCCTAACCCTAAACCCTAACCCTAACCCCAGCCCTAACCCCAGCCCCAGCCCCAGCCCTAAATTATAACCTAAACACAAAACCTGAATTCTGACCTTGAACTCACATTCTCACACCAAGCCATGCACCAAACTCCATATCCAAAATCAAACCAAAAACTTAAATCATAAACCCTGAACTCTATTACCTAACCATAAACAACAACCATAAGCCTAACACTAACCCTGAAGTTGTGTCTCCTCTCTCCCTAAACTCTCTAACATGAAAGGACAAAAAGGTGTTAGAGTTACAAAAAAAGTGCAAACAGAAATGAAGACAAGCATTTTTTTCAAAACATTTTATTGGTTTGAAAGTGAGGAGATAGAGAAGCATGAGGCAGTCACAGCAAATACTTTTTCTGAATACTATTTTAGGAGCTATACTAGCCTGGATTGTCATGAGTGACTCATCCACTTCTCAGCCACACTGCACACTCGAGAGTCAATAGACACATTTCCCAAATCGGTCAAGTCTACACACACAAGTCCCATGGAAGACAAAGGCCATAGAAATCAACTGCTAGCATACATCCCACATGGACATCTTGACATATGGATGAGGACTCAGGAAATAACAGAAAATAGTCCAACACCTGACAGTATGTTCAAGAAACCACCAACTGCCCAAAGGCAGGAACATAGAGGACTCGATTAGATCTATGAACTTTGGTAAATCCTGCCCCTGAAAATTACAAATAGAATGAAGCAATAAAAGACACAATCAGCATGAACATATCCATGGAGTATCCCCTTCGCAGACACATCAGAAAATAATGGTGATGAGGAAACCTAAGAAAAATAGTCAAAATTTAAAAAAAACACATACTGAAGGAAAACCAACCAAAAAAAAAATTGCCATATATCCATCGCAGTACAGAACAAAATAGACAGGACCTATAACTTCTTCAATATATTTTTCAAATAGCTTTCCAAATAACTTTTCCAAATATCCATCAACAACAACTATAGCATACCAAGATACAGACATGATGGTGGTAGCTACAATCTTTGCAGGAAGACTGGCACAACACTAACCCGGAATGTTAAGATGCTTTCCTTGACATGCTATTCCAAACGTTCCACTGGAGGGCAGCCAAAAAAATTCTGCTTTCTTGATCAGGAACCTCAATGGAGAAGTGCTTTCTGAAGTGCACAATGCATGCCAACATACATCACACTGAGGAAAGGGATTCCACCTTGAAAGAGAAAAGGACTGCCTGACCTGTGGTGGCGCAGTGGATGAAGTGTCAACCTGGAAACACTGAGGTTGTCGGTTCAAAACCCTGGGCTTGCCTGGTCAGGGCACATATGGGAGTTGATGCTTTCTGCTCCTCCCCCCTTCTCTCTCTCTCTATCTCTCTCTCCCCTCTCTATAATAAATAAATAAAATCTTAAAAAAAAAGAAAAAGAAAAGAAACAGGAAAGGATCCTGTAACAATATATCTGAGTCCGTGCACTACAAAAACACATCACAAAACAAACAAAAGTGCCCAGTAAAGGCAGACACCAGATACTCAGCAAAAACCATGGATACCACTTCAAAGCACATATCAACAACCGAGGACCTCCAAGCCAAAGGTCTATCACCAGACACGGTCCAGCACACAAAAGGCAAACACAGGAAATTACATGGAACCCTTCATGGCAAGTTACAAATATCAAAGAGCAAAACTGAAAGCTCACAAGAACTAGAACACAGAGAACCCAGCAACAAACCCAGGCACACAAAGGCCCTAAACACCAAAGTTTGCCATGCGTATCTGTCCAATGAGCACATGCCCTGCACATAAAGGTGAGCTTCCCACCCAGGATGCCATAAGTCAAGTGAAGACTTGGAGCCAAACACAAGACTGGAGACAACACCTGCAGTACTTCACAGACATATTCACACTGGAAACAAAGACAACATTAAACAATTAAATATCAAGTGAAGGAGTAGAGGAATGTAAATAAATCATTAAAAATATAAACTTATAAATATATGTACATTAAAGGAAACACAGAATGAAAAAGTAAAAACTGTTCATCAATAACCAAAAAAAGGTATAAAAATAAAATAAGAAATAATTAAAATACAAAAAAATGAGATGAGTCATAGCTTAAATGAAAAATAGGAAAATACACAAGTTACTTACTTAATTAATTAAATATACTCCATAAACAGACAAGTCACTGTTTTCACAACATAGCATAAAAATTAAAACATAAACTGAAGTATTGAGCATCCAAATCTAGAAACATATGTTCAAGCTAATGGTTACACAGAAGAAAGTGACACAACTAACAAAACCTCTCAGTTCTATCACTGTGTATATCGCCAAATCGGAAAGGAAAACACAATGAAGCAAAACATTGCTTCCCTTCCAGGAAACATTGCCCCCATGTCTCTAGCACAGCACTTACATTCAGTGAAAATATTGTACCTTTAAATCTTCATTAGACTCTCCTTCCTGCCTCCGATGAGGAAACAGAAGCGATGTTTTTCTTCAGCACCATCCTCTTCTGACTGAAGGACATAGGATCATCAACATACTGAATTGTCATGTAGTGAAATCATTTACAGACATTGATGCTGTAGGAAACCTTAATGAATTATGGGCATAATCACGAAGTAATGCAGGGGTCCCCAAACTTTTTACAAAGGGGGCAAGTTCACTGTCCCTGTGACCATTGGAGGGCCAGACTATAAAAAAAAAACTATGAACAAATCCCTATGCACACTGCACATATCTTATTTTAAAGTAAAAAAGGAAAAACGGGAACAAATACAATATTTAAAATAAAGAACAAGTAAATTTAAATCAACAAACTGGCCAGTATTTCAATGAAAACTATGGGCCTGCTTTTGGCTAATGAGATGGTTGATGTCCAGTTCCATATTTGTCACTGCTAGCTGTAACAAGTGACCCTGACCCTGACCCTGACCCCAACCCTGACCCCTAACCCCAACCCTAACCCTAACCCCTAAACCTAAATCCTAAACCATAAACCCCGACCCCTGACCCCAACCCTGACCCTCACCCTGACCCCGACCCCGACCTGACACCCTAACTCGACACCCTAACCCCTAGCCCCTAGACCCAGCACCTGCCCCAGCCCTAGACCCAGACCCAGCCCTGTGTCTCCTCTCTCCCATACTCTCTAACCTGAGAGAAAAACATTACAGTTAATGACACAAGAAAAAAGGTACAACACAGAAATGAAGAAGAGTGGTTTTTCAAAATATTTTATTGGTTAGAGAGTGAAGAGACAGAGCAGCATGAGGTAGTCACAGTAAATACTATTTCAAAGTACTATTTTAGCAACTGCACCAGCCTGGATTGTTTTCAGTGAATCATCCACACCTCCATTACACAGAACCCTGGAGAGTCAAAAGTCACACTTCCCAAAGTGGTCAACTCTACTTGCACAACAATGACTCCCGTGTTAGACAGAGGCAGTTGACCTCAATGCCTTGCTGACATCCCACACAGACATTCTGACAGGTGGAGAAGGACCCCAGAAAATAGTCACATATCCAACATCTAACAATATGTTCAAGGAGACCACCAACTTCCCAAAGACAAAGAACACAGACAACTAAATTCGATCTATTACCTTGCGTAATTCCTGCCCTTGAGAAGAACTACAAATAGAAAAAAAGAAAAGACACAATCCACATCAACATATACATAGAGCATCCCTTCCACAGACACATAAGAAAACAATGTTCATATGAAAACAAGAAATGAATAAAAATTAAAGGCACATACTTCAGGAAAAAAAACAAGTTGCAATATATCCATCCCAGGACAATTAGAAATAAACACTGCCTATAATTCTTTAAATAACATTTTCAAATATCCATCAACATCTGTGACTTAACACCCTAGAACTAATGGTGGTAGCTATAGGATTTGTAAGAACACTGGCACAGCACTAATCTGGAATTTCTGGGCAGGTTTCTAGACAGACAGGGTATTCCAAACTTCTCCACTGGAGGGCAGTAAAAAATTTTTTTCTTCTCTCTTTACCAGAAACGTAATGGAGAAGAGCTTTCCGAAGTACACAATGCAGACCAACATACATCAGACTGAGAAAACAGATTTCACCTTGACAGAGGAAAGCATTCTGTGACAAAAACTCTGGTCCCTGCACTACACATAGGAATTGGGAGAGAAACAGCAGTGCCCAGTAAAAGCAGACAGCAGACACTCAACAGAAACCCTGCATATCACTTAAAAGGATGTAATCACACCAGGTACCTAACACCCAAAGTTCTTTGAACAGACACATTTTGGCCAAAAAAGGGCAAACATAGGAAATAGAGTGACACATAATGACATGGAACCCTTCATGTCAAGGTCCAAATATCGAATACCAAATCAAAAGCTCACAGGGACAGGAACACAGAAAACCCACATGCACACATACACCGTAATCACCAGAAGAGTGCTGCAATGCATGCTTATCCAGTGAGCAATTGCCTTGTGCATACAGGTGAGCTTCGCAACCAGGAAGCCCTAAGCAGACGAAAGATTTGGACCTAAACAAAAGACTGCAGAAGACACCTGTATAACTTCAAGGACACAGTCACACTGGAAGCAAAAGTAATATTGACCCATATAATAATAAGTGAATGGGCAGACCAATGAAAGTAAATGGCTAAATGTGTAAACATATCTATATGCATATGTACACAAAAACAAACACAGAAATTTAGAAAAAAATTTAACTTTAAGTTGGAAATCCAAATAAAAAGATAAATAAATAAATTAAGAAATAATTAATGTAGAAAAAGATTGAGATGATTCATTGCATCCATGAGTGAAAAAAAAGAGGTACATAAATAAGCCAGGTAACTAATTCATTTAACCTATGGAAAGAATCCAACAACTCAGTCTTTGAAGATAGCAGAAAAGTTAAGACATGCACAAAAATATAGACCATCCCAATCTGAGAACATATGTACAAACTGATAGTTACACAGAAGAAAAGTGACACAACTAACAAAATCTCTCAGCTCCATCACTGTGTGCATCATCAAATCAAAAAGGAAAACATAATGAACCAAAACATTCCTTCTCTTCCATGAAACATTCCTTCCATGTCTCTAGCACATCACCAGTGAAGAAAAAATATCGTACCTTTCCATCTTCATTGGACTCTCCTTCCTGCCTCCGAAGAGGAATCAGAGGCAATGTTTCTCCAGCACTGTCCTCTCCTCAGCGAAGAACAGGTCATCAGCATATTGAATTTTTTATATGTATGTATGTATCTATTTATTTATTGTAGAAAGGAGGAGAGAAAGAGAGAAAGACCAATAGACAGACAGAAATGGGGGAGGAGCAGGAAGCATCAACTTAAACTCCTGTATGTGCCTTGACCACACAGTGCATGGTTTCAAACCAGAGACCTCAGCATTCCAGGTTGAGGCTTAATCCACTAAGCCACCGGAAGTCAGACAACCAGAATGAATATCGACGCACTGACATCATTTTCAGACAGTGATCCTATAGGAAACCTGAAGGTATACTCATTCTTATGTCAAGAGACTGTAGGACAAGGCCCCTGTAAAATGTGATATGTTCAAGACGTCCAGAGGAAAGCGCCAAAATAACTTTTTAAAAACCTTTTCAGGAATCCTTTTCAGTCAGCGAGGGTCCCTGAGAAGCACAGTGACTAACAGCAGAACTGAGCCCGGATAAAATTTTCAGTGGGAGGGAATGGAGAACCCTGACACAGGACGTCTCTTTCCTAACAGAATGTGAAAAGGAATGACCTCAGAAATGACACAGCCCTTTCACGGGAGCTGTCACTCTCCCCAGAGAACAAGCTTCTTTCCCAAAAGCCCAGAGTCCTAGGAACCATGGAAATGGGGCCATCTCGGCATGATGCCAGTCTCGTGATACAGGATCTCAATCCCCTGAATTATAAGAACATAAGACACTTCGGTGCACGCAGGGATGACGTCAGGGAACCCTGTGAAGTACAGCTGAATTCCCTACATGGCAGCACATGAGCACAGTTGAGGGGAGCATGCGAACTCCTTACTCCAACGACGCACTACGCGGTCTGTGCGTCTCAGGAGGGGGCTGTTACACGGGAACAAGTCAGGCCAAGCAGAGACAGAGGCGGTACCCCCGCGGCGGGGTCTCTAACAGAAGCGCAACGAGATCACGCGCATGAGGCGACTGGAAACACGCGGGCCCCGCGGGACCCCCACTTGTTCTTCCCTATCCCCACTGTTCCCTAAAACCCACCGCCCCAAACAGATGGGCTATCTCCTCTTTCTTAGAGAACTCAGGATCTCGTCCCTCACCAACACCTTGAATTTCAAGTTAATTTACCTATAAACCCCGGGAAATGAAAACTGTGTCCCCTCACGACTCACCTCTGGTAAAAGTAAAAGGCTAGGAAAACACTGTACTGTGCACTTATACAAGATGCCCTTGGGGAAAGTAATACCTACTTGAGCAGTGTGGAAATTCTGTACTAATGCCGGCAACGCTCCCAAAACTACTTGTGGTGCTGCATCCCTCACCCATTCCTCAGCTCTCTAGGGGACAAACCTGACAGGCCGCTGCATCCAAACACCACTCGTCACTCCCCTCCCTCCACAGACGGAACCACAACTACCCCGAGTCTTCTCAGGCCTTTCCCTTCCCTTGCAAACACAGAAAACTACAACTGTGACGAAGTGACACCCAGTAACACATAAACATAGCAACGAAGACACTTTTTGTTTGATGTCTATGCTCTCCTCCCAACACCAGCACTCAGGCAGTGACGGTGTGAGATGTAAGAGGCTCGTTTCACGAACCTCCCCGGCTCCCTTGCGGTCCGGTCCTGTCTGCTCCCTTCCTTGGACCTCCGGACCCTCCGCAGTGACACAGACGGCTCCCAACAGCACGACCTGGGTCACTGTTCCAACGCAGCTCTGAACAAAGTAACTCCTTCCCTCCTATCGCGCCCCGGGATGGTGCAGGATGGGGAAACTGAGGCGGAGGTGAGGCAGGAGCCTCTCGCGGCGCACCCTCTAGGACCCCCCGGCCGCCGCGGACCCCGACTCCACCCCCACCTGACCGCATCCTCGTGCCCGCCCCGCCCGTGAGAACAAGAAGGACTGAACATGAGACTCACCTGCGACCCAGCGCGCTCCGCTCTGTGCTCTCGGCCTTTACACAAACAGAAGGGAATCCCCCCAACCAAAAACCTCCCAGGTCCCGTGTCCCGTCGACCTCCCTCCAAACCCTTCTTTGGGGTCAGGCCTCCTCAGGCCCACGTCCGGCACAGACGACTCCGCTGTCTCCTTCTGTGCAAACCCTCCCGTCCGCCCCGAACCCTCCCCTCCCGCCTCTGAGCGCCCGCTCCCCAAACCCCTTCCCCGAGCTGCGAGCTCAGCACCTCTCATGCACCCCCCTCTTCCCAGCCCCGAGGTCAGTCCCGTCTGACTGTGAGCCCGGCACTCTCTCTTCTCGGCCTCAGCGCCTCTCACCCCGACCTGCTGGGACCACGGCCGCATTCGCCGGCGGCTCAACCAACCCTGGCCCTTCCTCCCTCTTCCCGGGGCTGCGCCTCCTCCTCCCTCCGCCTGCCCGTCACCTGTCACAGACCTGCTGCCTTCTCCTCACGTGCTCGCGCTGCAGGTCACCCTGCCCTCCGTCAGTTTCCATCGCCCAGACCTCCGCCTCAGCGGTGCTGTCCAGAGTCTCGCCCCTCCCGACTCCCGCCCCTCAGCGCCGAGGGGTAGCTGCGTCCACGCTGCGCGCCCGGACTCGCGCTGCCGAGGGGAGGGGAACGCGGGAGGGACGGCGGTCCGCCCCAGCGAGACCTCAGCTGAGGAGGGCTGCCTGACAACGGCATTCCGGGGGTGCGGAGAGCTTCCAACAGCCACGAGAACAGGAACTGTCCCCAAAGTTACTCTGGAACCGGCTGGAGAAGCTAATGTTTCTTTAAGGGTTTTACATTCAGAGCCCTCTCTCTCACCTACCAGAACTGTAACAGCCAGTTAGTAAAGTTGATACCAGTGCAAACATAGACACCAGCGTACAGATGACCACACAACACACACATGATTTCTTGTGGCTCGTGGCTTAGATGACAAAGTGAGCAATAAAAAAGATGCCACTTTAGATTTAGGCAACTGCTATGCAGAAAAACAAGAGAATGCTATCCGGAACAGTCACAAATAATCTGGGGCCACCTTTCTTTGAAAAAGCAGCCTGGAGGCTGAGAACTAAAGTGCAGAAACCGAATCACAGTGGCTGTCTGCACATAGCATTGTCCAGTCCGCCATACGTGATGTGGTCGCTCACAACTCAAGGCCGGTACAGGAAGCGACCAATGGGAACGCCAAGAAACTGCAAATATTGATCGACTTATGACCTATACAATTTACCACCATTCGACTGTACGACCACAATCGCTACCCATGACTGTTCCACGTCTGGCAGCCCAAGCTATGTCCAGCTGGGTGTATGAGAGTGCAGACAGGCTCCAGCAACACTATCATCTCAGCGTGCACCATTTCAACTGTTATCCCAGACTCAGTACAGCAATTCGTGTTTTGTGTCTTGGATATTTTTAATCAAACCCCTCCCAATATGTCTACCTAGAGGAAATTGTCTTTGCAAATATTAAAACAGTTGTACTGGTAATGCAGTGTTTCACTTAAACCTGACGAATGTCAAGATATAAAACAAAATGGTGTAAAGATGATAACAATGACATAAAATGAACAAAGAAAATTATGATATATAACAATAATGAAATAAAATTATGAGAAAATATGACTTAAATATTTTTATAACATCATTTCACAGTACTGTACATGTACCCTAATCAAGTTATGACCGAATCGTGTTATGACAGGTCTGTCAACACTGATCGTGGTCATAAGTTGAGCAGTAGTTGTACAGTGAACAATGATTGGTTCTTTGTATGTCTCTCCCCCAATGCCCTATCACTAAACTCAGTAAATGAAATATAAGAAACAACAACACAACTTTTCATACAGCGCCCTTGCTCTGCTGTTCCCTTAATGACTGAGAGTCTTTCTGCCACACTTTCTCCTCTCTTCAACCTTCATACAGGTCCTGTACACATACACTCACCTCCTGGGAAGCTGCTCAGGTGTGCTGCGCTGCCACAGCAATTGTAGATCGGACCCTCTGAAGCAGCGAGCAGTGTATGGCAAACGACCTCACTCCACACCACTGTCCTTCGTGTTCCCTCATGGCTGGCGGCACGAGTGCCCCATGAGTCAGATGGGCAGATCCAGAAACCCCTGCATGCTGAGGGAACAGCATATCTGAACTGTGACCCCACTGAAGCCCCTGTAGGCAACTGTCCTTGCCTCTTAACTCAATCCTTCCTCCTGGTGCTGCAATGGAACTGACAGTCTTCATGTTTTACCTTCCACAGTTCACCACCTACAGACCTGCTTCTTCACATGTTGAACACGTGCCCCACAGAGCACCTATCAGATGACACAAAGTGGACATGAAATAGCTTATATAAAGCTTCTCATTCTTGGAACACCATGCCTCCAGACTGTAACTCGCAGAACATATTAAAAATACTGTTACTGATTTATTTTTCAATCAAAGTGAAAGTCATAAAAACAGTATACAAAGAATGATATCAATTTTCCAAAGATGTCTACAAATTTCTTAGGATATAAATTAAAACCTCATCAAAATGTTTACTAACATGGTCTTATTTTCCAGTCACCATTTGAAATAAGTGGAGGAACAGCCTGACCAGATGATGATGCAGTGGAGAGTATGTGAACCTGGCACTCTTTGAGGACCCAGCATCAAAAACCTGAGGTCACTGGATTGGTCAAACACTCATCCAGCTTGACTATGCAGTGACTGGCTTCAGCATGGCATCAAGTACAGGAACTCATATTCTCTGGCTGGAGCCCTTCCTCTGACACAGTCACAGACGCTGCAGAGGGAAGTTGCAATGGCCGTTCAAAACTGCTTTGTAAATCAGCAGCACGGATGCAAGAAAATTACCTCTTATAAAATACTATTAATTCCCATTTTCCCCACTAGAGAGCAGCAAAGTAATGTATCCTTTCCCATTGACCCCTGTTCAAGTGGTATTCCCCAAATGCAGGATGCATGACAGTGTGCATCAAAGGGTGACAAAGGATCCCACGCTTGAAGAAGAGAGGATCCCAAGCTGATGGGTCTCATTCATCACACTAACAAGAGAAGGCATGACCCAAAACAGTCAGCACAGAGAAGTCAGGACCCCACGCACTCAATGGAGGCTCTGGGGAGCACTGCAAGTACCAACATAGGACCAAGGGCTTCAAAGCTAAAATTTATTCCCAAACATAATCCTGGACACAAAGATCAAGACTTAGAAACAGGGTGATCCATGCTGAGACAGAACCCTTCATGTTAAGTTCCATACATCACGATGTAAAAATAGAAGGTCACATAAATTTAAGTCCATGAAAGCCTCAGATAGAACCACACCAAAAAATAGAACACACACCAGAGAAGCTGCCCTATTCACTGTAGCCCAAGAGCAGTAGGCTCTGGGCAGAAGTCTCACAGCTATGAACAGGATCTGCGGCACAGTGAAGACAGAAAGAGGAAAAGCAAAGGGTAGATTCCCCCTGCAACGGCTGAATCAGGCACAGTGGGATGACAGGCACCACTACCTGATAGTGAGGAAACTACCAAAGGAAGACAATTGAAATTATGAAACAATTAACTAAATAGCCTAATAATAAAGAGAAAACAAATAAAGGGAGAAATGAATCAATGGAAGACAAACTATGAAATTGAATGAAGAATAACTACATAAAATATAAGGAAGCCAAATAAAAGAAGCAATACTTATAAGCAGTCACCTAAGGGAAGACAAGGCAAAGACCTAATGGTCAAAAAGACCCTTGGTCCCAGCACACTCTGCTGTACCACACTGACTGAAAAAGGAAACAGAATGACCCAAAGCGTTCCTTCCCTTTTCAAGGAAATAGTCTCTGTGTCAGCACTGCAGCAGTTTCAGAAAGTAGCTATGTCACAGCAATCAATCTCTCATAGCCTATTACTCCTACTATGAATCGTACAGGGAATTTGAACATACATGGTGACACCATAGTCACCATAGTCACTTATTCACTGTGTGGGAAACCTCAGGGACATGTACGTGTGAACAAGAACCAATACCCGCCAACAGCAGACTTTCCATCAAAGACAGTTATTCTCAAGATGTCCAGTAGAGGGCACCAGAAATGTTTTATTATTTCAGGTGCCCTCTTCTCAGGCCTTTTTCTCAGGATCCATAGTAACCAGAGGCAGAGGTCAGACAGCGAGAAAATTTAACACTGTCAAGGACTATACAGCCCTGTCATGGGACTTCTGATTAATCTCAGTAATTACAAAGGAATGACCTCAGGAACTGCACAGCCTTATCACCTAACCTGTGATTTGCAACCACAGAGTCGTGTCAACTATCACTTCCATTTTCAGTCTTATAAATGAATTAAAGGGGACCAGCTTTGCATGGCACCACTTTTCTTACATAGACAGAGGGAGAGACCAAGAGAGGGATAGATATTGACAAATAGAAAAGGAAACAAATAGGAACCGTCTATTGTTTTTTGAGGCACCTTACCTGGTCAGCGATTGCTCTCTCATATCTGCCATGAAGGGAGAGCAGGAACCTGCTGCTCAAGCCAGCAACCTTGACGTTGAGGCCAGTGATCCTTGGGATCAATCCAGTGACCACGAAGTCATATCGATGATCCCACATTCAAACCAGAAGTCCTAAGGAACCCATGTGCAAGCTGCTGAGCCAGTACTCAGACCAGAGATCTTAGGGTCTTGACCCAGGGTACTGTACATCTCAGTCTGACATTGTATCCAATTGGCCACCACGTGGACAAGAAAAAGCAGTCTTCACATACAGGATTGGGTGATCTGGGTAAAGGACTCAGTAGACACATCCTGCACCATGTCACTGGATCATGAAGGGGATAGAAAAGCATTCTCCGTGAGAAAAAATCAGTGGCATATTATGACCACATCCTTCAACTGTGAGTGGACACAGTACAGGAAGGCAGACTACTGGATGATGCCACAGGACCTCATGCGTGCACTTCTGAGGGATTACAGAGAGAACATGGAGATCTGTCATGAAAGCTGATGCCAATTCACCCTTACAGGCTAACCTTCCCTGAGACATGAGCACTGGGACCAGGGACAACATACATGGGTATTGGCAGGCAGACATACAGATGGCACACCACCTGTATTAGGACCGCACCTGAAATCCTGGAATGTGCAGTCAGGGCATGTCCTAATCCTCTGACTGTTCCAAGGCACCTCTGCATGGAATACAGGGATTCCCTGTCATGACACTGCTGTGTCCTCTCACCCTGTGCATGACTCCCCTCAACAAATCACTATAACTGCTGGCCATACACGTGTAATTCACATTGGCTATGAGGAGAAAACTGGCCCCCCTCAAAGGCATCTTCATCCCAACCTCTCTGTGCAGAGAAGGCACCCTTCATTGAATTCCAGGGAGGTGAAATGATCAGGGAGAGCAGGTCAGGTGCAAGTCCCAACATGTCCTCTGGGCAACAGCACTCGAGAATGAAAACGTAAATATGCAACCGAGTGCAGAAGAACTTGCCCTCTGAGGACATACAGGATCCTTCCTCACCAACCCAGTATTCAACATATACAAGCATGGGCCCCCCAAGAGTACGGAGGTATATCTCTGACTCTTTATGGAGTGTGGACACTGTCCCCCAATAAAAATAGTGCTCCCTTTCCTGCTACCCCAGGGCCGACATAGTGAGAAAACCAGAGTAACAGGCGAGAGCACAGATGCTTCAGAAAACATCTCGTGCTAACGGGACCAGGAGGGTCATGGGTAACTCATATATGCATTGATAGGTTTAGACATGAGGAATGGGAAATAAAGCACATATCCCACAACTGCAGGAGTGAAGGTACATATCCTCCCCTGAGAAAAGTACTTCCTGCACTCCCATGACCCGTAAACTTTATCGTCACATTCCAGTAATGCCTCCTAAGCTGAGAAAGAGTACAGGTGCCATAGATAGTCATACTAAATTTGCATCAAGACAACAGCTAGCATTTATAAAAAATGTGCTTTCAGCCAACAAAATCACTACACAGCTTATCAAAACAGTCTATGGTAGCACACTGTAATGCACACTATGGTTACAGTCCAACAAAGTACTGATCAAACACCTGACAAACTCCTTGGTATTTGAAAATAGCAAAATGAGAGAAAGTCCCATAGTAATGCAATTGTTAGCAGAAAAACCAAGAGCTTTTCACATATTTCACCCAGAAAACTCACTTGGAACCAGGAAAGAAGGGCTTTGCAGCACCCAGCACTGAACAGTGATGAAACACCTTGACTTCCACACTCAGGGAGCCCTGGGAGAAACAGACACATGGAATCAATGCACTCAGCACCAATGGAATCAATACAACAGCAGCTGAAACCCTACAGAAGGAACAGAACTCTATTCCAAATGTGGTATCATTCCCTTTTCTGATCGATAACAAGGTGGAAAGAACACATGCAATGAAGCACTATCTGCTCATCCAGGACAAAGAAATCATATCCAACAATGCAAACAGAGGCTGACATACACATTTCACACACAGTGATGGGACCTGAAACCCATAGTCATGCTAAGGGAACCCCCCCCATGCCAAAGACAAGTTAGGCACAGGTGGGATACATGGACAAGCACTGTGCCCCCAGAAACCCTGGGCAGAAGTGGAACTATGGAAAATATGAACAAAGTCTTCAAGCAACACAGAATGAGCATTTCAGCAAACAAGCAAGCAAATAGTGAGACAGAGAGAAAATATGACAGATGAAGCCAGGACTGTAACTCCGAACAGCCAATCTGACAGAAACCTTTCTGAGCTTAGGGTGAAAAAAAAAAAACCATGAAAACAAAACTCTGAAAGCCTCACATCCCCAACAAACCCAACAGCAGAATAATAAGAAAGGGAATGGAATGAACAAGCAGAGCACTTACAAGTCCTGAAAACCAGAAAAGCAGTAATGTAGACATGTACAACCTCTGCAGCCATCCATTACATAATGACAGCTACTAATTTTCACAGCAGTTTGTCATTTTTGGCAAGTGGACTAATCAACAAAAATGTACTGGAAACATAATCACTGAAAAGCACTTTATGTCCCTGTTGGTGGAAAAAACCTTAAGGGCCTCTTGATGATGTCAAAACCCAGCACCAAGAAAGCAAAAGTAGTGCCATCCCCAATTTACTCACTGCGTGAGTCCCCCTTTCTATTCCCCTGGGATGGCCTCTACTGAAAAGTTCTTTCAAAGGTACATGCACCATGATGGCAAATGTCCTACTGTCACAGTGATCACACCATTACCATAAAGTGGGGCCTGTTACAGCAGCTCTGGGTCATATGAAATGATGAACAAGCTGTGACACACAACCAACACCAGGTCCAATGTGAGCAAGCCACACACACGCACTGAGGCACAGGTCATCAGCATCCAACCCCAAACAGGTACACAGACATGGTACAGAACACAAAACCTACAGTAAAGAGAGAAGACGACAGAGACATATATCAAGCCCTTTTTACCAGGCCACATCCATCAAAACAGACTTCAATGCTACCCAAGGACCACACCCTGAAACACGGGACTCAAAGGCAATTTCTAAGCAACATAGGACACCCAACAACCTTAATGAGAATGCACAAAGTACCCTACACCACATTCCCCAGCAGGAAAAACACACCACTGTCAAGCAATGCACCACAGGCCGAACAGACAGACAGCCCGCCCAGCTGCCATATCCAGCACAAAACCAGGTCCTCCTGATAAACACACACACAGCGTTCTGTAAACAGCACATAAATTAAGCAAATAAATAGACATAGGAGAGGCACTGAGCCTATGTCCAGTTAGAAACATACAGCAACAGTTATTGGTAACATCTCAGAGACACTCTGTGAACATGGAAGTCATTGAACCTTGACATTCCCTCTCAGCCTACACCTAGTCACAAAAAATATCAACAAAATTAATGCAGAGATCAGTTTCCCTAAGTAGGTACAACCCCTTCAAGAACTCCCACCTACAGCACCTTCAAAACAAAGAGGGTGACAGCCCTCCATCTCCCACAACAATCTGTTCTGAGCACGCAAGAAATAGAGGGCCAATTACTTTCCTCAGCACCTTCTTGATGATCCCATCAGACTGGCCAGGTATACATCACACATTCATCAGCTTAAAAAAACATATTAGAAACCCATTCACATGAAACTACCGGAAACAACATGTCACTATACCTAATGTGAAATGTGAGGGACTGAGGTAACGAGCTCAGAAGTCATAGAGAGGAAATGGTCGGCATGCAGGGAAAACAGGACTGACAAAGGAATGCTGCACAGCCTCTTGTAAAAACCTAACACACGGGAGATGAGACTAATGAGCCATGGAACTGCTGCTGAGAATGCCAACAGTAACAGTGAGTGGACTGTAAGGACCAAGAGAAGATCAGAAAATAAGCAAGGCACTAATGTAACAGGGAACTTAAGGGTTACAGGCAGGTCCTGCTGCGTGAAATCAGGTCCTCCCTGCCGCTGATAGGGAGGAGGGAAATTTACTGGGTCTAAGGGATCCTCCAGTGGTTCAGGCAAGACAGGGTAAATTCTAGATGACGGTACAGTGGACTGTACCAGGGAATTGGTCTTCTCCTTTTCCTCCCTACTGCCTTTCCCTGCCCTCTGGTTACTTGCAGGAACACATATTGCCCTTCTCTCTCTCTTGCCATTCTTTATGTACTTTCTTATATAACCTGGCTTATCTGTGGCAATATCAACCCACACATCTATATACAAATATTGGTCTGGATGGGGCACCTGGTAGATAATAGCTCAGACAGCAAACACAATAGGAAGATCAAAAGTTTCCTCAGTGGGCCACTCTACATCGAAGGCGGGCCATTCTAACTGACTCAAGGTCTGGAGGGTCTCTCAGTCCGGAGGTGGCCCTCCATACCCCTGGGCTCTTTTCTGAAAATCAGAAAAGTTGTTTAGCAGGCACTCAAGTGGAGAACCGGGTACAGACTCTTGTTTTCCTATTCTTCTTTATCCCGCTTTGTCTGCTTCTAAAACTTCAAAAATTAACAAAACAATTATCAAAATACCCCAACCAATAAGCAAAAGAAGGCTAGAGTAAAAGATTGTCTCACACACAATTCAGGCATTCACACAGACAAAACGCAGCACAGTGCAGTGCAGAAATTCCTAATGTGACCAGTCACTTCTAGAGTTAACTCCTAGAGTTAACAATTCCTTTCAGAAAATGGTGTCTCATTCTGAAAGCCCTGGGTAGGTTACCAGTGGCATCCCACCTACTACCTCAGGTTTATATGCTCTGGAACTGAAAAACAAAACTAAATGAGGATCCTCAAAGAGTACTTTCTCAACTCAAGCTGTCCCTCTGGTCTCTGACCAAAAAACTCCACCAAGGGAAATCCCGGACGAGCCCCCAGAAATGTAGCATCCACCAGGTCAAGAACAAACGTCGGAGACTTTCAGGAGTATAGATGTAACTTTATTGGCCAGTTTTACCTGTGCAGGGGCAAATTCCCGAGGTGTCCAGAGACACTGTGCTCACAAGGAGCTACAGATGGGAATCGCACCTAGTGCTCAGAGCTAAATCTTTTTATAAGCTAAGCAAGCAAGCCTAATACAGAAGCAGATGTGGTGGTAACCTATTTGCTAAGGGGAATGCACATAGCATAGCAACAGGGGCTGGGGTCTAGCTCATTGGCAAATTCCAAACCTAAACTTCTGATAAGGGTCTTTTAACCAATAGAATGCAAATGTTTGTCTCTTTTTTCTTTTTTTTCTTCTCTCTCAGCTTCCCAGAGTCCCTATCTGTCTCTGCTTCTTGAACGACCTTGGGCATGTTACTCCTAACAGAACAGGAGCATGACCTGCCTGTAACCCTTAAGTTCCCTGTTCCATTAGTGCCTTGCTTATTTTCTGATCTTCTCTTGGTCCTTACATGGACCTTGGCAAAGCTATCTCCGTGCAGCAGACCACTGGATGGACATCACTTACAGTACCAGGAGTACAACTCACGTCTATCATCTCGGGCCGCTGTCTGAAAACTCAGACATCATGCACGATGGAGCACAGGAAATACAGAACTGTCACTGTCGCCAAAATGAAATTCTCTCAATTAAGGAACACCTCTTTAAGGAAATGAACCACAATATTGCCTATCGCAGTGATGTCATCACTCATGAAGCAGAAGATAACTTGAAATAACCTCTCCTGCCCAGAAATATTGACATTCACATACACACACAATCCACCAGACAGGAAATAGGTCAGGAATTCCTCTTATCAATGAAAAAATGTCCCTGAACCCTCAGTGATCAGTGAGCCACCGTGATGACACAGAAGAGCATATGCAATAACATAGAAGGAGGGAATGACCCAACTGTAGGACAGTCATGGAGATGGCATTGTGTTTTCCAGAAAAGGGTCGCATACCCCAACAACAGAAGGAACTGACACCTGCAACGGACAGACAGTTTCATAGACAATGAGAAACAGTGATGCCTGCAAAGACTGGAGTGTCTTAAAGCAGAGGTCCCCAAACTGAGGCCCCCTAAGGCCATTTATCTGGCCCCAATGCAATTCCGGAAGGAGCACCTCTTTCATTGGTAGTCAGTGAGAGGAGCACATTGACCATCTCATTAGACAAAAGCAGGCCCATAGTTCCCATTGAAATACTGGTCAGTTTGTTGAATGAAATTTACTTGTTCTTTACTACAAATATGGTATGTCTTCCCATTTTTTTAAAATAAATTTTTATTAATGTTAATGGGATGACATTAATAAATCAGGGTACATATATTCAAAGAAAACATGTCTATGTTATCTTGTCATTAAATTATGTTGCATACTTCTCACCCAGAGTCAGATTGTCCTCCATTACACTCTATCTAGTTTTCTTTGTGCTCCTCCCCCTCCCCCTAACCCTCTCCCTCCTTCCCTCCCACGTCCTCCCTCCCCCCACCCCTGGTAACCACCACACTCTTGTCCATGTCTCTTAGTCTCGTTTTTATGTTCCACCAATGTATGGAATCATGTAGTTCTTGTTTTTTTCTGATTTACTTATTTTACTCCGTATAATGTTATCAAGATCCCACCATTTTGCTGTAAATGATCTGATGTCATCATTTCTTATGGCTGAGTAGTATTCCATAGTATATATGTGCCACATCTTCTTTATCCGGTCTTCTATTGAAGGGCTTTTTCGTTGTTTCCATGTCTTGGCCACTGTGAACAGTGCTGAAATGAATATGGGGCTACATGTGTCTTTACGTATCAATGTTTCTGAGGTTTTGGGGTATATACCCAGTAGAGGGATTGCTGGGTCATAACGTAGTTCTATTTTCAGTTTTTTGAGGAACCATCATACTTTCCTCCATAATGGTTGTACTACTTTACAGTCCCACCAACAGTGGATGAGAGTTCCCTTTTCTCCGCAGCCTCTCCAACATTTGCTATTACCCGTCTTATTGAAAATAGCTAATCTAACAGGGGTGAGGTGGTATCTCATTGTAGTTTTGATTTGCATTTCTCTAATAACTAATGAAGATGAGCATCTTTTCATATATCTGTTGGCCATTTGTATTTCTTCCTGGGAGAAGTGTCTGTTCATGTCCTCTTCCCATTTTTTTATTGGATTATTTGTTTGTTTGTTGTTGAGTTTTATGAGTTCTTTGTAAATTTTGGATATTAGGCCCTTATCTGAGCTGTTGTTTGAAAATAACATTTCCCATTTAGTTGGCTGTCTGTTTATTTTGATGTCAGTTTCTCTTGCTGAGCAAAAACTTTTTATTCTGATGTAGTCCCATTCATTTATCTTTGCCTTCACTTCTCTTGCCATTAGAGTCAAGTTCATAAAATGTTCTTTAAAACCCAGGTCCATGAGTTTAGTACCTATGTCTCCTTCTATGTACTTTATTGTTTCAGATCTTATATTTAGGTCTTTGATCCATTTTGAATTAATTTTTGTACCTGGGGACAAGCTGTAGTCGAGTTTCATTCTTTTGCAAGTGGCTTTTCAGTTTTTCCAACACCATTTGTTGAAGAGGCTTTCTTTTCTCCATTGTGTGTTGTTGGCCCCTTTATCAAAGATTATTTGACCATATATATGTGGTTTTATTTCTGGGCTTTCTATTCTGTTCCATTGGTCTGAGTGTCTATTTTTCTGCCAATACCATGCTGTTTTGATTATCATGGCCCTATAATATAGTTTAATGTCAGGTATTGTAATGCCCCCAGCTTCATTCTTTTTCCTTAGGATTGCTTTGGCTATTCGGGGTTTTGTATAGTTCCATATAAATCTGATGATTTTTTGTTCCATTTCTTTAAAAAATGTCATAGGAATTTTGATGGTAATTGCATTAAATTTATATATTGCTTTGGGTAATATGGCCATTTTAATTATATTTATTCTTTCTATCCAAGAACAAGGAATATTTTTCCATCTCATTGTGTCTTTTTTTATTTCTCTTAACAATGCTTTGTAGTTTTCATTATATAGGTCCTTTAAATTCTTTGTTATGTTTATTCCTAAGTATTTTATTTTTTTTGTTGCAATCATGAAGGGGATTATTTTTTTGGTTTGTTTTCTAAAATTCATTGTTGGCATATAGAAAGGCTATGGACTTTTGTATGTTAATTTTGTATCCTGCGACCTTACTGTATTGGTTTATTTTTTCTAGTAATCTTTTTGTGGAGTCCTTCGGGTTTTCGATGTATAGGATCATATCATCAGCAAAAAGTGATACCTTTACTTCTTCTTTTCTGATATGGATGCCTTTTATTTCTTTGTCTTGTCTGATTGCTCTGGCCAGAACTTCTAGCACCACGTTAAATAAGAGTGGAGAGAGTGGACAACCCTGTCTTGTTCCTGATTTAAGGTGGAAAGTCCTCAGTTTTATGCCATTTAATATGATGTTGGCTGATGGTTTATCATATATGGCCTTTATCATGTTGAGATATTTTCCTTCTATACCCATTTTGTTGAGTGTCTTAAACATAAAGTTGTGTTGTATTTTATCAAAAGCCTTTTCTGCATCTATTGATAAGATTATGTGGTTTTTGTTCTTTGTTTTATTGATATGGTGTATTACGTTAATCGTTTTATGTATGTTGAACCATCCTTGAGATTCTGGGATGAATCCCACTTGATCATGATGTATTATTTTTTTAATATGTTGTTGTATTCGATTTGCCAGTATTTTGTTTAGTATTTTAGCATCTGTATTCATTAGAGATATTGGTCTGTAGTTTTCTTTCTTTGTGCCATCCTTGCCAGGTTTCGGTATGAGGGTTATGTTGGCCTCATAAAATGTGTTTGGAAGTATTGCTTCTTCTTCAATTTTTTGGAAGACTTTGAGTAGAATAGGAACCAAGTCTTCTTTGAATGTTTGATAGAATTCACTAGTATAACCATCTGGGCCTGGACTTTTATTTTTGGGAAGGTTTTTAATAGTTTTTTCTATTTCCTCCCTGCTGATTGGTCTGTTTAGGCTATCTGCTTCTTCATGACTCAGTCTAGGAAGGTTGTATTCTTCTAGTAATTTATCCATTTCTTCTAGATTGTTGTATTTGGTGGCATATAGTTTTTCATAGTATTCTACAATAATTCTTTGTATATCTATGATGTCTGTGGTGATTTCTCCTCTTTCATTTTGGATTTTATTTATTTGAGTCCTGTGCCTTTTTTCCTTGGTGAGTCTTGCCAAGGGTTTGTTGATATTGTTGATCTTTTCAAAGAACCAGCTCCTTGTTTTATTGACTTTTTCTATAGTTTTTCTGTTTCTATTTCATTTATTTCTGCTCTAATTTTTTTTATCTCCTTTTTTGGCTGGTTTTGGGTTGTCTTTGTTCGTCTTTTTCTAGTTCCTTAAGGTGTGAAGTTAAGTGGTTTACTTGGGCTCTCTCTTGTTTGTTCATATATGCCTGAAGTGATATGTACTTTCCTCTTATTACTGCTTTTTCTGCATCCCAGAGATTCTGATATGTCGTATTGTCATTTCATTTGTCTGTATATATCTTTTGATCTCTGCGCTTATTTCTTCTTTGACCCATTTATTTTTTAGAAGTATGTTGTTTAGTTTCCACATTTTTGTGAGATTTTTTTCCTCTTTTTTGCAGTTGAATTCTAGTTTCAAGGTTTTATGATCAGAGAATATGCTTGGTACAATTTCAATTTTTCTAAATTTGCTGATATTGTCTTTGTGGCCCAACATATGGTCAATTCTTGAGAATGTTCCATGTACACTAGAGAAAAATGTATACTCTGTCGCTTTGGGATGAAGTGTCCTGTAGATGTCTATCATATCCAGGTGTTCTAGTATTTTGTTTAAGGCCAATATATCTTTATTGATTCTCTGTTTGGATGACCGATCTAGAGCCGTCAGCAGTGTATTAAGGTCTCCAAGTATGATTGTATTTTTGTCCGTTTTTGTTTTTAGGTCAATAAGTAGCTGTCTTATATATTTTGGTGCTCCTTGGTTTGGTGCATATATATTAAGGATTGTTATGTCTTCTTTTTTTTTTTTGTATTTTTCTGAAGCTGGAAATGGGGAGAGACAGTCAGACAGACTCCCGCATGCGCCTCACCGGGATCCACCCGGCACTCCCACCAGGGGCGGCGCTCTGCCCACCAGGGGGCGACGCTCTGCCCCTCCGGGGTATCGCTCTGGCGCGACCAGAGCCACTCCAGTGCCTGGGGCAGAGGCCAAGGAGCCATCCCCAGTGCCCAGGCCATCCCCGCTCCAATGGAGCCCCGGCTGCAGCAGGGGAAGTTAGAGACAGAGAGGAAGGAGGGGGAGGGGTGGAGAAGCAAATGGGCACCTCTTCTATGTGCCCTGGCCGGGAATTGAACCCAGGTCCCCTGCACGCCAGGCCAATGCTCTACCGCTGAGCCAACCGGCCAGGGCCTGTTATGTCTTCTTGATTCACTGTCCCCTTAATCATTATGAAATGACTATTTTTGTCTCTGAGTACTTTTTCTGTCTTGTAGTCAGCATTATTAGATATGAGTATTGCTACACCTGATATTTTTGGGGGTGTTGTTTGCTTGGAGTATTGTTTTCCACCCTTTCACTTTGAATTTGTTTTTATCCTTGTTGCTTAGATGTGTTTCTTGTAGGCAGCATACAGTTGGATTTTCTTTTTTAATCCATTCTGCTACTCTGTGTCTTTTTATTGGTAAGTTTAATCCATTTACATTTAGTGTAATTATTGACACTTGTGGGTTCCCTATTGCCATTTTATAAATAGCTTTCTGTTAGTTTTGTATCTTGTTTGATTCTTCTCTTTTGTTTTTCTATCATTTGTTTTTGTTTGTTTGTATTCCATACTTCTTTCCTCTGTTGCTACCTTTTTTAAGTCAAGTGTTTTTGTGGTGATTTTTCAAGGGTGGTTACCATTAAGTAATGAAAAGGGTACCTACCATATTCATTGTAGTACCCTATCTTATGAGTATTTCTGTGCTTCATCGTCCTTTGCTACTGTTAATCTCCATCCTCTCCCCCCCCTTTTTTTCTTTTGTTGTCACAGTATAAATTTGGTTTTATTGTGTTCTTGGTGGAGCTGTTACTTGTGGTTTGGTTTTGTTTTGTTCTTTGAATCTGGTTGGAAAACCCCCTTTAGTATTTCCTGAAGTGGGGGCTTTCTGATGATAAATTCCCTCATCTTTTCTGTATTTGTGAATGTTTTTATATCTCCTTCGTACTTGAAGGATAGCTTTGATGGGTATAGTATTCTTGGCTGAAAGTTCCTCTCTTTCAGGGCTTTAAATATTGGGGTCCACTCTCTTCTAGCTTGTAGAGTTTCTGCTGAGCCTCTAGGCCTGTTCAGCGCCTAGCATTCAGTTGGACCACTCAACCCAGGCTTTCCACACTTTGTAGCCTGTTTTGGCTGGGAAGGAGAGGCACTAGTCACTGCTTGCTGTATAGATCTTAACATCTGCCAAGTCCCTCTTGTTATCGTATATCCCTGAATATGAAAGCTCTGTCAATCAGAAGTTGCCCCTGCCCCTTTAGCGAGAGGCACTAAAAAATATCATGCCTCTTGTCTTGGATCGCTGAACTGAGAGAGATCTTATCAATTAGAGCCCCGTGGGTGTGCAGATTTTGTGGGTTAAGCTAATTTCAGTGATTGGATCCACAGCTGTGCTCCAGAAAGTATTTCAAACTGCCTGCGTGCCCCTCCCCTAATGATTGATTGTTAGCTTGAATGGCTAGGTGAGGTGCCCCGCCCATGGAGAGAAGCTCCCACATAGGGAAGATAGCTTTGGCGCCCTTCTTGCTTGCCTTGCCGCTGGCAGCTGGGGTGCACTGGGTGCGTGGGAGAATGGGGCACTCTGGGTGTGCAGGCGAGTGGGGTGCTCTGGGCGTGTGGGCGAGTGGGACGTTCAGGGCACTCCAGCGAATGGGGTGCTCTGGGCACGCTGGTGGTTGGGGACACTCGCTTGCAGTGCGCGGGCCGCTGGGGACGCTTGCGGCGCAGGGGAACTCGCTCTGCCACCGGACCGCGGCACAAGGCACATGCGCGGTTTCTCATGGCACACGCGGGCAGCTGCTCGCAGCGCTCAGGCTGTTTCTCCCCTAGTGTGGGTGAGCAGTTGCACGCATGGTTGATGCACCACAGGCGTACTCCTTCCTCGGCTTGAATGAACGTCCGTGCAGTAGTTAGCTTCCTCCTAAGCTCCATCCCGTCTCTCAGATTCAAGTGATAACAGCCCTTTCGCCTTCAGTGTGTGTAGAGCTCTGGAATGCTCCGAGGGTAAATTTTTCTGTTTCTAGTTGATAAATTTGTTGAGATTTTGGGGAGATCTGTCATACGCGCTGCTCACAGCACCATTTCCGTGACGTCACTCCACCTTATGTTGTTTGTTTTTTTTTTTTTTACTTTAAAATAAGATATGTGCAGTGTGCATAGGGATTTGTTCATAGTATTTTTTATATTCCAGCCCTCCAATGGTCAGAGGGACAGTGAACTGGCCCCCTGTGTAAAAAGTTTGAAGACCCCTGTCTTAAAAGGTCCTTTGAGAAAGGATATCAAAAATTAGAAACTTTTCCCTTCACTGCTGCTATTCCCAGAATGGCCACACGGTGGCACTTAAAGAAGTTCTTTGTGCCCCAGTAAGGGACCTCATCTCTGGCATTGTTTCGGGAAAACAAACTCCATGGCAGTGTTGATTATGCTGACAGAAAAAATATCACCCAAAGATAGGGGAGGATGCTGCCACCCTCTTTTGAGGCATCTCAATGGATGAAGAAAGCTTAGCCACACAAAGAGAGCATAACCAACGTGTAGAACCCAGGCACATGCCCTCATCCCTTGATACCCACTTGCAAACACAGCTAAAGGTGAACTTGAAGTACCTCTCACTCAAAGACGATTCCCAGACAAATCCAGATCAGGAACCCAGAAAAACAGAAAAGAGATGGCAGACTGAGACATCATACCTTCCTGCCTCACAGCAAACAGTAGCATCCAAATCTGCAGCTTACACAAACACCCAGGACAGGAAACCACACCAAGACATTTACAGGACACCAGACACACATATTCTAAGAACATAAATAACTGCAAAGCAAAGACCCTACAGAAATAACCCACCTCTGCAGCCAAGACAGCATTCCCCAAAAGTTGGAAATCGAAGCATTTAAGACCACCAGATGGCTAATGTGGGAGTTGAACCATAATGTAATATTACATGCACTCTTATTTTAAGGCTGAATAGAAAGCAAAGGAACAAAGGCAGAAACTGATGACCCTGCCCTACCTTTGGAATCACTTTGTAAAGCCAAGGCGAAGACACAGCTTAGAGGTGTGACATGCACAGCTTCCCGATTCCAACTGACCCTGCAATGCTGCACAGGAACATGGGAAAGTAAATAAAGCTTGTCTTACCTGTGCTAGAAAATGATCTCACACGTACAGAAGGGCAAGGAGGCAGCACTGTCACAGCTGTCCCTATCACAAAGGGAAGTCCTCTGGTCTCTGCAATGAGACAGCAAGCGATGCTTTTCATCAGTACCTTGTTGTTTCTAACAACAGAACCCAGGCTCACATTTTGATTGGACTTTCTCACTTGGAAACCGTTCTCAGTCCACGCAAGACTAGGAAGACTGTTGCAAGGGTCCTGCAAGGATTAAAATACCAGAAACTATATTTCCCAGTTTCACACAATGCAATCCAGAAAATGTAAGTGGATCGTAACAATGCGCTCTAAAGAAGGTTCCCAGGAAGACTGCCTGCCGCATGCCCACAGCGCAGTAGCCAGTCTACCAAGGGAAACTGCTGAATAACAATAACATGTAGTAATTAAAGATATCCACAGGAAGGCGGCAGCGATTCAAATCCAGAGCACAGTAGTGGTGAAGCTAAATCGAGCTGTGAATCAAGTGTCCAGAACCATTCAGGAAGATGGGTTTCACTCTTTCTCACCACCTTAGTGAATCGAGGAATCCGGAAAGCAGATGAAAAAAAGAAGACTTTATGAAAAGGGCTTCCCAAAGACTCCTCTAAGGAACCCCTGCCGAAACGCATCGCAACACTTAAAGAAAGGCTAACACAGAACATCAACATAAAGGACCCATTACTCAAACTCTGGAAGAAGGCACCCTAAAAAGTGGACAGAATGATATTAAGAAGCAAACTCACAACATCCTAAACCCTGTTCAATGCCCACAGAACTCCATGAACTCTGCAGATAGTAACAGAGAGCACAGTGAACATTGGACTGTGAAAGACCAAACCCCTCACGTGACAGTGACATCTTACCTCTTGGGATCTGGTCTGTCACAACAGTTTACCTCCAGTATCCCTACTTTCTGCATTCTCAACTCACGCCAGAGGACTCTTCTTTCTTCTGACCTCCACTCTGGAGCATCCCACACACAGCCACTACACAGCTGTCATCAATGATACAAAAAAACTTTAAGATGACACTGAAAACCAATACAACTGAATAAATACATGAAAGGCAATGCATCCCTCTCAGGACACAGGCTTCCATGCGATTCCCACACTTGTCCACTGGAGGGCAGCACGGAGCCGCACTTCGAAGTGATTTTCAAGGACATCTACTCACCCGGAAAATAAAACAGCCAGCATGCACTTCAAAGGATAACAATCCTAAATATCATGTTAGTTCCCAATACACGGAATAGGGGCAGCGGGAATATAGTAACATGAGAATTCTCCACAATGAGCAGTAACAAAACGCACATCGAAATAACGCCACAGACTGCGAGCCGAGTCCACACAGAGACAACACAAAAAGAATGAAGATGAAAGTGTCTCACCCACACACGTCCGGGAGACCGTACCCCTCTCACTGAAAATACTTGCAAGAGCAGCTAACATTCCCAGAAGACACCGCCTTCCGAAGACCCAGGAATGCTCCTTCCATTCCAAACACGGGGGCAGGAGGGAAACATGCCGGTAGAGTTACATGGGGGAGCACTAGCTTCATGACACCCCAAGTCTTACCTGTCTAGATGCACTGTTCAGGAAATCACATCCTTTTACTGGCATGAGTCGGACCCACCCCCGTACAGCAGTGTTACTTTTACAGACAATCCCATGACAAAGACACTCACCATGGAAAGGGAACGAGACTCCGCAGTGTTGCGTTGACCACAGCAGAAGACTCCGCAGCTTCATCCGCCTGATCTCTTTGTAGCCAGACTGGCATCCAACCTCTTCAGATGCCCCAGCCAGGAATGCCTTCCTTTCCAGGAGTGGCTCTTCATATGCAAATGCAGCAGTCCATACAGAGGAAACTCCTCACCTTGGGGTTCAGTGATTGGATCAATATCTAGTCCCAGTCTTTACTAACTCTGTCCTTTGTCTATTCCAAAGGCAGCTATCCGGGTATGTTGTCTTTCAGAGGGAACTCTAGAGGGGGGGATATCAAAACACCCTGCCTGGCCTTCCCGACCTCAGTCCCGCCCACTCACCCTCACCCCTCCCCCTCCAGGGGAAACTCTCCCATCTGCCTCCAAGCCTAATACCTCTCCAGTAGCACCTAACACCTTAGGCATAACCCAGAAGCCACATGCCCTAGGCTTACCCTTTGACCACCACCCTAGAAGACACTCCTTGACACTATCCACTCCCTAACACAAACCGAAAAGTGGTATCAGAGCGCAGAGGCCTGGTGCCGGAAGGCAGATGCCACACCCGGGGCACGGACTGCCATCTGAGGCAGGACCCTGGATGGACCCTGGACGTATTCCGATAGAGTACACGGCAGCCCAGGAGCCCTGCCTCAAACTGCAGCCAGAGCTGGACTTGAGATGCCCGATGCCAGACACCAGGCCCCAGACCAAAAGCCCTTGTGCTCAATGTCTCACAGTCTCACACCGGGTGAGGGACTGGAAACACGGATGTTATCTTTGCTAAAACTTCTTTACCTAGGCAGAAAAAAGACAGTTAGCTGTAAATGATTCACATAACAATGACAATGAGGGCTGGTATGTCTTACTTCCTCACACTCCACAGGTGACTCTTGAAATACATGATAGCAGATGGGAAGTGCAACAGACAGTCTTCAGTAAAAGCCATTCCTTTTGCTGAGAGAAAGATCTTCCCTCAGACAGAACTACCCAGCATGAGCTGTCGGGGCTAAAACATCACATTTACAGCATCCTGGATCTACCTTACTTCCCCAACCTTCTTGGCTTCAATTACTATCTACAGTTATTTTTAATATATTAAGCAAAACTATATTTTTCTTTTCCATTAACAATGGAAACAGAAATGTACCTCAAAACCAGTAAGCTATGGGAACCGGAGAAAAAGCAACATGTACACCATGCCTTGAACTCCCAGCAAAAAAAAAAAAAAAAAAAAAAATGTCACTATACCGTATTCCTACAGGAAAATACACAAAGCCAGGCTATTTTTCAAAACTCTCCATTCATTCAAGGGTCTGTGAATCCAGAATTCACCAACATCTATAACAGCTGAAGAGCTCATTTTCACCATGGTAACCAGAACAATTATTTTAAATGTCTTCAAAACATTCAAACCAGTAGACAAAACCCATTAAAGCTAAGCAGAAACACATTCCACTGGAAATCCATACTATTCAGACCACCCTGGTAAGTAAGAAAGGATGGAATTTGAAGAATGAGAAAAAATATCAACCACAGATAGTTCATTATAGCTCCAAAGATGAGAAGAAATCCTACCATGACACACCGAATGATCAACCCATGGAAAAAACTATAGCAATCACGCATAAAAATATCCACCCATGTGAATTCCTTATAGACTATACTAGAAACCCGTAACTGGAAACAATGGTAGACACCGGAAATTTTATCCATAAAACCAATCAATGCATACACAACGAAAGAAAAACAAAATATATGCCATATCCAAACCTCCCATAAGCTCACATAATAAACCTCCAGACAGGAAGCATCCCTGGAAAAAACACAGAGCACTGTCACCAGCCAGCTGTATTTTCAAACAAGTACTGAACTCTCGCACACCTGATAGCAGCAGGTATAATTACGTACTCATGATGACATCAATACATATCATTCCTCATCTCGTGGCCAACGCCAAGAAACCTCAGGAACAACCCACCAAACATAAAGAATAGCACACAAGCAAGGTAACAATTCTTTGTTAACAAATGCCTGACCATGCAGTGGCGCAATGGATAGAGCATCAGACTAGGATGTGGAGGACCGAGGTTCAAGACACCAAGGTTCCCAGCTTGAGCACGGACTCATCAGGTTTGAGCAATACTCACCAGCTTGATCCCAAGGTCGCTGGCTCGAGTAAGGTATCACTCAGTCTGCTATAGCACCCCAGTCAAGGCACACATGGGAAAGCAATGAACAACTAAGGAGCCGCATTGATGGAGCCGCAATTGAGGATAAGAATTGATGTTTCTCATCTCTCTCCCTTCCTGTGTGTCTATCCTATCTGTCCCTCTCTCTGCCTCTGGCTCTGCTTTAAAAAAAAATGTCTGCTGCCTTTCTTAACTATGGGAGTAACAGCCTCCCCTCCGAACTCATGTTTATTGCTGATCCAGTTATAAACAAAACAGAACACAAGACAGGAATCCATAGGATTCAAAGCAACACTAAGGAATCTATCACAAGGCAGTTCACAAAACAAACTCTGAAATGCCATAGGAAAGACACATCTACAGACAGAAATGCTCCTCTAAGCTGGAAGCCATCCTCTCATCACTGACAAAAGCTTCCTTTGAAATTTTCAGAATACCTTCCAGAGGATAAGCCTACAAACCCTATCAAATGCTGCTCTTCCCAACATTTCCACAGGAGGGCGGCAAAGACGTCAATGCTGTTCAGCCTGAAAGAGCCTGCTCAGAGGCTCACTCGCTTTATGGAACTTTTGTAAAAATGTGAACATCATTGTCCAGCAAACCTTCCCCACGGGGAAATCTGTTCAGCCTCCTTTCTCGCTAATGCTCTAACAGGAAGGAATGAGGACAGATATCTGAATAACAGCCACAGCACCTCTCTCCACACTGCACACTAAAAACCTAACTGACCTCACCATTTTCTGCATCAAGAGACTCCTTTCTAAGGACTGTTTATACAGAAACAGCACTCCTCGGTAAAAATCTCTTTCTCACTGAGCACTCATAGAATACTCCCTTCTCAAACAAAACTAACACATTATACAGCCAACTGTCTAAGACAAACAATGTTGCCAAAGATGGCCAAAGTCACCAATTGTAGGCACAGGGAAAAAGCAAGTGCTGATGGCACGACTAGGTTGAACAAGTCAGTATGACAATAAAATGACACTTCTTTATGGATCCCTTACTTCTACTCTTTTAAATGAGAAATCATAAATGCCCCACAAACACAAGGACATCCTCCTGAGACCAGAGAGCTTTGCCACACACCTCTCAGTATGGCCCACACACGTATGACACCTACATTTGTAATAACTGCACAGAACCACTGTGACACCGCACTATGACATAACCACATCACATTCTATGGTAGGAATCATGGAAACATCAAAGTCTATGTTCCTCTATCAATCATGACACCCCCCCTCCCATGCCAAGAAATATTTAACACTCCTCCCTGACCTTTTGGGGTTATCATAAGGCTAACAGTAAGGGAGGAGACAAAAATAATGGATGGTGATCACTGAATACAATGCAAACAATGATCCCTAAATTAAGGCCCCATCTGACTGAAGAACAGCTGGAAAGGAGTCCATTGGAATACAAAGGAGGCATCATCACACACTCAGGGTGGGAAACAATACCTCCCCCTACAGCACACGCCTCGCAGGCTGAGACCTCGAAATCAAGGTCTGGACTAGCCTGAAAATGATGAGGACTCCTTTTCTGGGCTGATGTCACACTCGAATGACTGGATGATATCAAATAAGCACAGTTTCTTCAGACAGTATGTGACACAGTTATAAACCAGAGAAATAAGAAAATCATTGCCTCTTTTTAAATCTCACATAGGACTCGGTGACACCATTCCCACCATGCACCTTTCCATCACACCATTTCCATTGCAAACCTCATTGGCTAAAGCATTCCTCCTCCAAACTTAAAACCTTAGCCATGTGGGCCACTGTGTAAGATCATCACCATGGACTACATCCTCTGTGACTAATCTTGCCATGACTTATGAAACACCACACAACCAATTCCTAACTCTCTCTTTGGATTCCAAGCAGGAAACCGCATTTTAAATTAGGCATAGAAGGACTCACAACACCAACTTTCTTTCTCAAGTCACCTCACTTCTTCCTGTTTCCTTTGGACACCTCATCATTCTGAAATCTCCAACACTCAATAGAATGCTCATGTCTTCACCCAACCATAGCAACATATTCTCCTCTCCATTTTAGCTGCAGGAAATGGGACCTAGACTCAATATCAAGAAACCATGGAAACATACCTCACAACACCCAGGCTTACTTTTCCTGGTAAGTACTGGAAAAGCTAGTAAAGCCTCCTGTGCCCTTCCTCAAAAATGCTGATAGGTACAGACTGACACTCCAAGACCAAGGAGAAAGTCACCTCACTCTAGTATCACACAGACCTTCACCATGAGCACTGTGGCCTCTACATAAGAAATCTACCCCATGCTCATTACAGAAGCATGTCTGTTGCATCCACCACATTCCCCAGACTTAGCACCCTCTGACTATCACTCATTTTTGTCCTTACTAAATTTCTTGAAAGGCAAAATATTCAAAAATGAAGAAGATATCAAACAAGCACTGGCTTGAGTTTTCGCATCAAAAGATAAAAAGATTTTTCAAAAATTGGAAACAAAAATTGCCCTCATGCTGGCAAGAAATCATTAATAATAATGGCAATTATATTATGTAACAAAGTTTATTGACAGCAAGAAAAATTTGTATTTTGTTTTATACCAGAAACACACCAAACTTTCCATTAGACCTTATATTTTCCATTCCTTCTCCTAGCAGCCTATATGGCTAACCCTTGATGCTCCTTAGAGCACCTAAAACTTCTCCATCCCTCCCTAGATCAGCAACCTGGAGTAAAAAAGCTGCATAAAAAGGACAGACAACAGATCCAACCTAGGAGACATGACATTCTATCCAGAATTGTCTTCTTCAAGGTCCCATCACATTCACCCTACAGGAATCATGGCGTTGGATGCACATAGTCTGACTCACTGTGCACACACTTCAAATAGCTCAGCCTAGTCCCTCTGAGTCATCCAATACCCATTCCATTAAAAAGCGTATGGAACTACAAAGCAACTGAAAACTTTGATAAATTCCTATTTTTAATCCTCAAGTCTTCCACCCAAATTTTCCCCATTACAAACTTAAAATACCAGCACATACTGGAAAACACTGAACTCCTCAAGTGTCCTTGAGGCACACACATCTCTACAGACACTCCCTGCTCTCAGCACCACCTCCAGATGGTGGCTTACAGCTAGGTCCTTATATATCCTAGGTGAGCAAGCATTATACAGAAGCAGATGTGGCAATTAGCTATTCGCTAGGGAGGTCGCACGCAGCATAGCAACAGGGGCCGGGTTCAGCTTAGTGGCAAATTTCAAACATAAACTTCTGATAAGGGTCTCTGACCTTCTTTGTTCTCAGCCTCACAGGGGCCCTATCAGCACTCCCTGTTCCTGCTCCTTCAACAGTTACACTCTGGCAGCCACAGCACACCTCCCTGAATCTAACAGATACCAGGAATCTCACTGATCCGAAGGACCTCCCTCCATCCCTTAGCTCTGTCTCTACGAAACACACTGACTGTGAACACTGCCTCCCCTGCCCTCTTCCCCCATGCTCGGTTCTCCTTACCTACAAGGGACAAACAGCTCCTCAGGACCCCCTGCACCCACACTTTAACGTATCTCCTGACACTAACTTAGGAAGTCTCACTTAAATGGCAAGTAGTAACCTACACTCACCCTCTTCACCATCGTCCATTCACACATTGAATAAACTATAACATTTCTTACTATTACTTGCAATGCCCATGAATGTTCTCTCTCTCTCTATGGCTATCGGTTACCAAAAAAAAATATCCAATAAAATCATGCATCTCCTTAGAAATACTGATGTCAACCATGTACACTTTCTGGCCCTGGTCGGGTGCCTCAACGCAGTCCACACTGACGACACAGGAAATGATCATGGGTTCCACCTCTGAACAACCCCCCCCCACGTGTCAATACACTTCCAGAGAGCACAGCTCCATGAAGCACCTAAGTGAAACACCATGACTCCATGCTCCCCCTTTCTTCTCCACCACCTTCCCTCTGATAACCGCTTCACTTTTCTCTATCTCCATGAGTCCACGAAGCCTGTCTACCTTTTCCTCTGAGGACCTGTGACAGAATTCCCAGGTGGCTAAGGCATGCACTAAACTTCCCGAGCTAACTAGAACCTTCTGCAGGGCCAAGCGGTGTCTCTACCATGTATCCTAAAGAGGCATATCTGTACTGAGGGTTCCCTGGATGCCAACATCCTAAGCCCGAGGAACAAGCCAAGCTATTCATGATACTCCTGCCTCATGTTCACATCACCTATTACAAAATACAGTAACATTCTACAAGTCATGAACGGAAAAAAGGACAACAGGACATAAAAATTCCTTCTATTGTATGGCTTCTGAAATATAACATGGCATATCCGCTTCCTAAGCATGCAATTTGTTCATGTAGAAACTCCACCGATACCTTCCTATCCACATGCATAGTTCATTTCAAAAGTTTCTCTTCCTATCCCATTGAAAAAACAGGCATAATACACTGTCTGGTATAATGACTCTCTGATGAACATCCACCAGGAATGCTCACTTCTTTCTCGATTTCAATACACACAACTAACAAAAACAAACTGCAACTACCTAAAATGGAAAGGCGATAAAAAAATTAAAATACAAGGATGGAACATGAGAACCAAGGTACATTTCTGTACCATACACTCTATTCAAGGCCAAGAACAGATCCTAGAAATGAAGAATGGAAACTCTTTTTCTTTCCTTTCATTTACAGGGATGATCTGTACCACCCTCAACAGATAACAAACTCAAATAATATAGCCCACAGCAAATAGAAAACATGGACACATTCTTCATGTTCAAAAACCAGAGCATGTACCTCTCTCAGAGATACACCATACCTTGATGACTCATTCTACCCACCAAAAAAGTTAATAAATTTTTAAAAACACAAACATGACTACAACATAAGCTTCCCTGTACCTACACACTCCACTTACACCCCAAAAGACTGTACCTTATACATGATCTTTAACACTTCAAACTTTTTCAAAAACACATATTAAACAATGAAACAAAGTCCTACCACTTTTGATTCACTAAAGCTACCTAAATGCTATTCATCCCTCTTATAGTCATAGATCACAAAACATGTAAAGACATAGAATGACAATTTCACTTCCAATAACATATTTTCAAATACACATCTTAAACCTCCCCCCACATAAAAAAAAATAATCACTAGTAGAGCAAGGAAATAACTGCAAGGAAAAGCTGAGATAACTGAATGTGGAGCTACACTGTTTTCTAAACCAAAGTAGAATTTACACCCAGGCCATATTAACCCACAATGACATCAGTTCACAATGTCAAAAGGGGGGTCTAAAGCTGCCGTTTCCTGTCAACATCACAGCTGCTGCTAAGCAACCACGACAAAGGAGACTTATGCCCAAGACAAACAACTATCGGCCACAAAAGGTCACTACCTGGAGTACAAAGACAACAAACCACACTCTATAGAGAATAAAAACACAATTCCATGACAACAGAAACAGCGTCTCTTTTTGCAACCTAGATCTGAAAGGATGCCTCTCTTCAAGGACTGACATGAAAGCTGAGACCTGAACAACAACAACAAAGATGACACGGTCCACCTGCCATGTAGTCTCATTTCTCTTCAACTCCCTTTTGACTTACTGTCTTTCTCTCTTATTTCCATTTACTAATTAGATTTACACAGGGACATTCACCAATTCTGATCCATTGATTTCAAGTGAACATCTTTCCTCTGTTCCATCTCACCATTCCATTTTCTGCTCATCCCCCAAACACAATTCCTGTTTCATCATCACATACTTGTTCCTCTTGACTCCATTCCCCTGGTAACCACTTCACTTTCATCTCTGTCCATGAGGTGACTGACAGTCTTTAGATCTCACCCTTTCTTCTCGAGATCTTGGAAAGAACTCCTGGATGTCTACTTAGATATATTGCACGGCCTCGGCAACACTTCCCCACCTGAAGTACTGAGCACTGCCACTATCATTCACCACTACATTATCACTGTCTTTCTGTGATTAGAACATAACTTCCTCCTAAAGACAGTAAAACTACTTCATTCTCAATGCTTTCATTTCAAAATATACTTCAGACTTCAGCTTCAATAATTTTTATAGACCAAAAGTACACTTGCCCATAGGCCATATGTGGCCAACATGGCGGTGCTTCACCATCGCAGTGGGTAGGGGGGGGGTTAGGATAACCTTTCCTTGTTAGTGGTGGATAAAAGAAACAGGTGCTCCTCAGCAGGTCTGACACATGGGATAGTCACCCAGGACAAAGAATCATCTGGCCCAAAACGTCAACACGACTCAAATACTCGCATCCTACTCTACGGCACACCAAGAATAGTAGAATACAAACACCAGTTCATTTGGAATCCTAAATCACAAATGCTGACACTCTTAAACCACCCACCTGAAACCTGACACCTGAGAAACAACAACAACAAACATGAGACCACCCATTTTCAAACATTGTTGATGAGGATCTTCCGCTGAGAAGATACCCCAGAAAATTGGGGAGGCGAGAAACATCTCACTCCTTGGACACTAAATCACTCTGTGATGGACCACATTAGACACATCAGGGTCTCTGCTCCTCTTCAAGACTCACTACCCGGTCTTTCACAACTCTTTCCAGATGTCACCAGCAATATTTCTTCCTACTCTTTTATTGTACATTACAGAACTTATCCGCTAAACCACTATTCTTTTCCTTTGATAAAATGACACACACATTCCTCTCTAGAAATAAACTTCTTCTCAAGAAAAAATTTTAATACACCTCATAACATGGCTTGCTACCAGTGTCACCTATCTTCAGTTTTTCTAGCATATAAAGCAACCAAGACATAACCCTATATTCCAGAACCCTGATCCTCACGCTGATTCAAACCATACATCACCAGATACGTTAAACAAACAAACAAAACACCATGTTCCTTATTCATAGACATAAATAGCCTACATCTTGGAATGAAACCTGTAATACTCCATGGAAATTCATATCTCTTTTTATACCAAAAAGATTTCTCTTTACATAATGAGAAAATTCTTTCATTCATAGAAAAACTGGTGTCAGAACAATGAGAAAAGAATATTACATTATACCCATCTGCAAACCTGTAAGGAAAGGGAGTGACTATACCCATTGCATCACCAACTATTCAAATACACTTCTAAAAGAGCCCTAAAATAAATTGATACTACAGTTAGAAAATGATTTCCACATAAAGATGATAAAATCCATTCTTTTTCAGGTCTTTTGCAAATCAAAGTAGAAATTGCCCCAAGGGCATATTGTGACAAAATGGCGGTATTTCCCATCACACAGAGGTGATGGTGGGGTGGCTCCCAGTACAGACACTAACACAACACATGCTGCTGAGCACCTACCAAGCAAAGGACCTTCACCCACACTGAAAAATGACCAGGGGAAAAATATCCATACCACTCAGAAGAGAAGCCCTACTTTATGAGAATGATGAATACTCCCTGACAACACAAACAGCACGTCCTCTGGCATCCTACACCTAAAGGGAAACCTCTCTTTAACAACCGACACAGAGACTGACCCCTAAACAACACCAACAAACATAAACCCTCCCATCTTCCAAACACTCGATACAAGTGTCCTATGCTCAGGAGACACACACAAAAACTCGGCAGTCGACACCTTTTCCCTGAAGCTGCACATGATCCATCTTTTAAAATACAGCTGTGAGCCTGCACGGTCAAGCGGTGGCTAAAGTGTAGACCTGGAAGGCTGAGGTCTCTGGTCACAAACCCTGGGCTTGCTGGGTCCAGGCAGAAATGAGAAGCAACAAGTTCATGCTTCCTGTTCCTACCACCCTCTCTCTCCTCTTTCTAAAATCTTAAATTAATTCATTGATAATATACCTGTAACAAAAATAATCTTCAACAATCACCACCTTTCTCAAACACACAAAAATAATAGTGAAAATATAAAAAATAATTTCTATGTGGCAAATAACTTCAACTGACATAACTACTCCATCAAACTCAATCAAGGTAAACCTAAGATATTCTCTAAGAAGGCTTGGAACTTCTTAAAAACTGACCCTACTAAAAGAAGAACCAATTTCCTACACATTTCTATGCACTAACACTGCTTAAAGTCTCTAGGACTCTCCTCACCCTCCATCTACAAACATTTCATGACAATTCATGACAGCATTGTCCTGTTTCCATCTTTTCAAAGAAACATCTAAAAACAAAAAATAAAAACCCCAACATAATTCATTGCTAAAATTAGAAAACACTTTCAACAGACAAATCGCTATACTGCTGTGTTCCTATCACTGCGGTTTCCAGAAATATTCAAAACCAGGTTTCTGCATCAGATCTCTAAACCAAAGCTGAATATGCCCCCCAGGCATTTTTAGCCGATATAACACCATTCTGTATTATCAAGACTATAAGCGATGGTTTTTAGTTGCATTCTGTAAATACAAAAACAGATGCAGGAAAGATCCTGCAATGTACAACCATTCACCCAGGACAAAGACTGACCCACCCCAAAACATCCATAGAACCCAGAAGACAAACCCTACTAGCTTACACCTAACTTTAGCTGTTCGATTCTTGTTCACATGAAAACAGCTAGGAACTAGGCACATACCTGCACATTTACCTTACCAAAGTAAATTCATTGACACTTCATAGAACTAAAAATGACAATGGACAACACCTTCACAAAATAAAAACATGAACCACCCCATGGGAGACATTTTGAAACGTGAAACCTGAAAACTGGACACAAAGCTTCTAAGACAAACGTTTGGAAAATTTCTATGGGGTGAGCTGAATAAAGGCTGGCAGTCATTCTATAGAAAATAATACACCAATCAATAAATAGGAATAAGACAATTTATTCCTTCTCCTACTCACCACTGAAACCCTGCTTTAAAACCCTCATTTGCCTGACCAGGCGGTGGTGCAGTGGATAGAGCATTGGACTGGGATGCAGAGGATCCAGGTTTGAGACCCCAAGGTTGCCAGCTTGAGCGCGGGCTCATCTGGTTTGAGCAAAAGCCTACCAGCTTGAACCCAAGGACGCTGGGTTTAACAAGGGGTTACTCGGTCTGCTGAAGGCCTGTGGTCAAGGCACATATGAGAAAGCAATGAACAACTAAGGTGTTGCAATGCGCAATGAAAAACTAATGATTGATGCTTCTCATCTCTCTCCATTCCTGTCTGTCTATCCCTCTCTCTGACTCACTCTCTGTCTCTGTAAAAAATAAATAAATAAATAAATAAATAAATAAAATTTAAAAAAAGAGTTCTCTTATTTAAAAAAAACAAAAAACACAAAAAAAACCTCATTTATGATGCAAACTTCATACAAATGTACCCTATACAACACTTAGAATGGCTGAGGGCAAAAACAATGACAAAAAAGAACAGCGTTTCCTACCGTTGAGTTGTATGGACCCGGGATTTCCCATTTTTCATGCATTTCATGTCAACTCTGTAACAGACACTCCCAATGACATGAATCACACCTACCACAAAAATTACAAAAATTTATCATTGAGCTAGATGGATAGCACCTCTCTCATTCACATACGGAAAGTCATTTCTTCAGAAACAATAGACACCCCCCCCCTTCAAAATACTCAGCCATGTGAGAAAACACTTGACCTGAACGGAAGACTGAACGTCGCCTTCATAGAGGATCCGCTCTGCTGAATGTGATCTGTGCACCTGCGTAAGGTGTCATTCTCAGAGGTGTCCACACGGGGGCGCCATGGCATAGCATGGACAGCGATTTTAAAAGCAACCGTCTTCTACTCCACACCTGTGATAACGGGTACAATTACAAAACAATTACAATGGAAATATTCTAAAAGTACTGCATTAAACTTCTTTCAGGTTCCAGAAAGATTCCAAGCTTCCGCCTCCCTTGTTTCTGCTTCAACCGTGACTGTGCCCCCATGGCATACTCGGCCAAACCGGCTGCATTTCACATGTGAACACGGTGCGGATGACTGAACACTGGAGACAAAGAACAGATACTCCTGAGCCCCGAAGATGCAGAAGGCGTTCACCAGGGACACAGAATAATCTGGGCCACACGGTCACTACTTCACCAAGACGAACACAACTCTCCATGAAACAAAAACAATCAAGTACAATACAAACATCTGGGCGTTTTGCATCCTGGATCACAAATGCTACCTATCAACTAGCCACACGGGAGCTCCTACAGACAGAACGACACAGACAAAATCACTCCTCTTCAACAATTCCGGAGGAACGCCTCAGGCTGAGAAGACACCCCACAATGTGACAGACTCACAAAACATCTTACAGCTTCAGACACTAAATCTCACATGGAGGAGCCAGACTGGGTCTCCCAAGGTCACTGCTTCTTCTCACGAACCATCATCCAGTCTTTAATAACTTTTTCTTCATATCCCATAGAACATGTGTTCCTACTCTTCCACATTTTAACATTCACTCTCTAACCTTCCATTATTTTCCTTTGGTGAAATCATAAACAAATTCCTTTTTACCAATACACTTCTTCCTAAAACTTTTAATATACTACAAATCAAACTTTGCTACTACTTTCAAAGACATTTTTTTCCCCTACAAAGTAAACCAGAGCATAACAAAACCCTGCATTCTGGAACCCTTATCCTCACCCTCACTCAAACTATACTACACCACATATTACAGTCTAAAATTTACCCCAGAAAACCCTATTTTCTACTATGCCATTCTTCTGCTATTCTGTTGCTCAAACACATGCTGCCTCACCTTTTTCTCCAGGGTGGATGCTGAAGTACACACAACTCTCTCAGCAGCATGGGATAGTTATCTATCTCACAACTATCTGCAGCACTGAGAACTGTCTCCAGCACACAGCCTGACAAGGTAGACCTATCCTGGTTTTCAGCTGCACTTCCAGACCACAGGACCAAGGAATGAGCACCACATACATCACAGAGGCCACATAGAAGCCCCCTACACACCTACCTGCTGAGGAAAAACACTGCGGAGCACATGAGGACACTGAATCACGTGTGAACCACAAGACGTTTTCAAAGCATCCTTGCTTTCTCATGACTCCTGACAAGCTCTGTAACACGGCTTCAATAATGTAACTGATCATCGATCACCCTAGTCTTTTCCTTTCCTACCTCCACTATCTACAGGTTCATCTTTCCATTTTTACACAATAGCCAACTGACCTGCATGGTGCTCTGCTTGATTGCAAAATACTTCCTGTTCCTAGAACATCTTCCACCCAGACCCTTCATCTCCAATACTAACGACTCTCATCCTGTTTTCTTTCTTAATCCACTTAAAAACAATTTTACATAAAATCCGTTCCCAAACATGTCTATAAACTCATTCTGTCAGACTTTATGAAAACAACACCCAAACCTTTCATAGTGCTATTGCCTTAGTTTCACTTCACCTATTAAAATACAAAACATAGGGAAACTATACAAAAAGCAATAAATGAAAGAAACCCAGACTCCATTGAATCATTTCTTATACCATATAGCTACCAAAATAAACTGCTGCACTAACTCCTCATCCATAAACATAAACATCCTACTTCTTGGGTCTCATTAATGGATGCTCATCAAACACACATTATATATGACAAAGGGTTCACTTCCCATGAAAGAAAAAATTATAAAAACTGATTTCAGAACAATGATAGGAGCCTGCCTGACCAGGTGGTAGCGCAGTATATGGAATGTCAGACTGGGATGTGGAGGACCCAAGTTCAAAACCCCGAGGTCACCAGCTTGAACACAGGTCATCTGGTTTGAGCAAGGCTCACCAGCTTGACCCCAAGGTCTCTGGCTACAGCAAGGGGTCACTCAGTCAGTTATAGCCCCCTAATCAAGGCTCCTATGACAAAGTAGTCCATGAGAAACTAAGGTGCCGCAACAAAAACCTGATTGTTCTCGTCTCTCTCCTTTCCAGTCTGTCTGTCCCTCTCTCTGTCTCTGTCACAAAAAAAATAAAATAAAAAGAACAACCATAGGAGAAAATAAATGGCACCCCTACATCCTGCCATTCACTGAAATCACTTCCTTCTGAATGTTAATATCCATCCTCAACTCATAGAAAACCCTGCAGCTGCCTACGACATAAAGGAGCAAGACATTAAAAGAATTGAAAACAACCAAAAAAATTTTAGATGACATTAGATTCTAAGGCAAAAATGGTCCTACAAATTAAGAACACTAAGTCACTCTAATAAATTCACTATACTGTGAAAATCTACATTCACATACAATTGATAACAAAGTCCAATCATAGACCACCAGCCTAAAAAGCAAAATAGAAATATTCATAGCTATAAATGGAGATTCAACACACCTCTATGAAATGGCAAAGAAGCATTGCTTTTCACACCGATACAAGCAACCAAAAACTCTGTAACGAGGTAAAAATAAATAAATAACCTAAATGGCCCATCACATGCCATATACATAACTGCACCACTATACCCTAAATATTTAATCTACCATACTTTACAAGAATGCTTGCAACTTTTTAAAAACTAACCCAATGTGATGATAGGTAAACTCTACACATTTCAATACACTAAAATTACGTGAACTTTCTTTATAATTCCGGTAACCCTCCACACAGACCCCTAAAAAAAACGATGATGACTATATCATTGCATACACATGTTTTCAAATGAACATTAAAAAAAATACTCCTAAATAACTCAATGTCACCCTTAGAAAATAATACAAGCAGCAGGTCATGTTGCTGATCCTAGATCTCAAATAACATACCTCTTTTCAACTCACCTCATGAAAGCTGAAACTTGAACAATAACAACAAACACAAAGTATTCATCTTGCAATCCCTGCAGTGCAGTATCCCACTACATCACTTTCTAAATTAAGAAATGCCTTTTTCCTTACCAATAGATATAAATAGCTTACTTCTTGCAACGAAACCTCCAGTACTAGGAAGCTAACTCCTATCTATTCTTTTACCATAAATCTTTCTATTAACATCATATAAAATATTTCCTTCATAAACTAACTGGTGACACAACAGCTATGTGAGAAAATAAGTAACACCCCCCAATTCTACTATCTGCAAAAATCACTATCTGTGGATGTTAACAGACATGCACAACTACTAGAAAATACTGGAGCCACCTACACCATCACACAGCAAGAAATAAAAAGAAATGGAAACAAAAACAATATATATTTGGATACCATGCTCTACATTGAAAAGCAAAAGGTGGTCCTACAAATTATGGACAGAAATTCATTTTCATACATTCCAATGACCATCAATATCTAAATTCAATGCAATAAGTAACAAACTAGAATAATAAAACTCAAATAATAAATCACGGACCTAACATGAAAAAGAGAAATATTCATAGTTATAAAAAGCAACTTTACACACCTCTCTCATTCAGGGATATGGTAAACCTCTCACCACCAAGGCAGTCCCCTCCACCAAAACATCAAAAGATATTTTAGAAAATCTATAATTAACAAATAAAATTCAAGATACATAACTATTCCACAATCCCAACTAATACATCTAACATGCTTTTCAAGAATGCTTAAAACTCTTTAAAAACTGCCCCTACTGAATGATAAACCACCTTCCTAGACATTTCAGTGCACTTCAATTACATAGGCTCTCTTTATGGCTCACCACGACATCCATCTAGAAACATGTAAGTAAAAGTAATAACAGTATCGTCATCTTCACATTTTTTCAAAGACACATCTCTTAAAAATATACAAACCACACACACACACACACATATATCAAAAAATAACCCTAACATAAATCACTGGTAAAGTTGGAAAATACTTTCAACGGAGATATAAGAAAACTGCTGCGTTCCTATCCTTCTGCTCTCCAGAAATTTGCTACCTATGTCAGATTTCTGAACTAAACATGAATATGCCCCCAGGGCATATTCGACCATGATGGCACCATTTAGTATTGTAAGGAGTGTTGAGGGCTAGGTATTATTTATAAGTACTGACAAGAAAGAACAGAAGCACATAGGCACCTACACTGCACAGCCCTTCAACCGGAACAAACATGGACTCAGCCCAAAACATCCATGGTGCTCAAAATACTGACTCGATTCTCCATAGAACAACAAAAAGTCTAAAGTAGAATACAAACAGCAAGTCATTTTAAATCCTAATTCTGAAATACAATTTCTCTCTTTGAATATCACCATAGATACTCAAAACCAAAGCTTAAAAAGAAAAACAACAAAAAAACCCTCCCATCTTTCCATGATTGCAATCGACTGCTCAGGGTTGACAAGACAACCAAAAACACTCAGGAGTCAAGGAACATCTCACGTAGTATGAGACTGAATCACCCAGGAAGAGATCCAGACTAAGCATCTCACCATCAGCGCTTCTTTTCATACAACAGAAATCACTTTCATACCTGTGTATGATCACTTCCACTCCTTCATCTTCCTTCATTAGATTCCAGAATTCACCCTCTAAAGTTTTCCTCCTCAAAAATGAAGACTTTGACCACAGTGTATATTCCCCAACACCCTCCATGGAGCACGGGTAATGACTAACCATACTTAGGATTACTACCACAGTGTGCATCCCAGACCTACACTCATGTCAACTGCTAAGACGGATGTTACTATTTTACTGACTTATCAGTGTACTTTTAACTTACAAAACTATTTTTGCAAACTCCTGGCATGATCTCACTTCTACCTCGTCCCTTTCAAGCTTTGACAACTTTCATAGGACTTACTCCTTTATCAATATACTGATCATAACTACATACTAGCTTATGTACCTGGATGACTCAGGACAGTCACCTACCATTTACTATAAACAAAAATTTTACTACACTGGAAGAGAAATAACAGTTATACATAAATACTCCACTTATACAAAAACTCTTGAGTGAATAATATATTTCTTCAGACCCGACTAACAGTAAAACAGGTCATTGCCTTGGATTCTGCTTCACAAGAACAGAGATGATCTATACTATTAAAATTATAAAATGCTACCCAAAGACACAAAGTATTTTCATACTATTTAATAATAATTAAATAATGTTAATATTAATATTAATATTGAGGATAATAAAAATTAGCCTGACCTGCGGTGGTGCAGTGGATGAAGCATAGACCTGGGATGCTGACGTCGCCTTGGAAACCGCAGGCTTCTCTGGTCAAAACACATCAGGGCGATAACTGTAGATGAATGTTTCCCACTCCTCTCTCTAAAATCAACAACTAAAATTTTTTTAGAAAAAGAATTATTGATACATTTTTTCTGAACACTGTCTATATTGAAATAGAAAAGTGCTCCCACTGGAAGTGCTCACTTACACTGGGAGTGAGACATGTGCCCCACAAACCGTCCAGCGATTCCTCTCTGCTTCTCTTCCTGGTTACACCTTCTCCCCAAAACCCCTCCCTCTTGTCTCCATCCCTCCTGACATCCCTGGGTCCCGATCCTCTCACCTCTACACCTCTGACCCAGAGACAACGACCCCTGCCTGGCAGCACCTGGCCTCACCTCCACCGACATCGTCCCTCTTTCCGTGCAAAGTATCGACCTCGGGTCTGGACCCCATTTCCCTCCGGTCCAGCTCAGTACCTTTCTCTTGACCCCACTTCTCAGCTCTGGCCGGTCAGCCTCTGGGGGACGTGCCCTGCCGCCCACACCTGACTTTAGTTTTTTCTGACTCATTCACATGAAAACACTCAGGAACCAGGAACACTCGGTGCACGTTTACCTTAGCAAAATAAATTCATTTACACTTCATCATTTTGAAATCACAATGGAAAAGTCACCTTCCTTACAATATCAAAACTCTCCCTCTACAAGGGAGACATTCTGAAATGCAAAAACCATAAGGGAACAAGTACATTCCAAGGGAAACAGTGGGAAAATTTCAATGCAGTGGGCAGAATAAAGATGGTCATTCTATGGAAAATAGTACAGTAATTAATACATAGAAATAGGACAATTCCTTCTCCTACTCACCATTATAAACCTACTTTGGAACCCACCTAGCTGTGTGATGGGAACGTCATACAAATGGACATTATACAACACTTAGTAGGTTTGATGGCACAACCCATGACTACAAACAGCGCTTCCTACCGCTGAGTTGCATGACCCTGGGAGTTCCTGCTTTCCATGCACTGCACACAAACTCGGAAACAGAATCTCCCAATGACATACACCAGAACTGCAAGAAAAAACAGAAAAATTTATCATCGAAATAGATGAATCACACCTCTCTCCTTCAGAAAGGAGAGGACCCCCGCACACACACCTCCTTCAAAATAATCGGTAAGGAGAGAAACCACTTACCGTGAACGGAAAAGTGGATTCCTCCTTCAAAGGGGACCCGTCCTGCCAAACCTTCTCTGCGCACCTGCGCTGAGGTGTCATTTCTCCAAGATGCCCACACGAGGGCGCCAGGGCATCCCGCGGACGGCAGCTGAAAAGGAGACTGTGTTCTGCTCCACACCTGCGGTGACACATAGAAACTATGTATCTTCCTCTCCTTACGGTTCCTTTAGAAATCCACAACAAAAATGAACTGCACAGTCCGTATCCTTGCAAGTTGTAAAAGAAATCCCAAAACGAATAACAAGGGCACTTACAATATAATTACAACCGAAACATATTAACACCATGCCCCCAAAACATACAGGACATTCTAAGTCTTGCCTGCACCCATGAGCAAAGAAGAAAACCTGACGCTTCATCACTTTTTCACTTTTCTTCACCACCTACGTGAGTAACTCCATGGTACCTCACCTCACGCGGCCTGCACAATGGCATCACCTGGAGCCCAACCCTAGGTACCCCGGCCCCTTCTCACCGCGAGTCAGGACTGCACTGCGCCTAAGTCTGCCCGCCCGCACCTCGCCTCTCGCCGCCTCTCGGGTCCTCCCCGCACACCTCTGGCCTCCAGACCCGCCACGGCCCTCATTCGTTCATTATCTTTCAGGGACGCATCCAGTTGCAAAGCGCCAGAACCCAACCAGAATTGCAGACAGACCTAAAGTTTAATGAACAAAACTCATAAAGATAGACCTGGACAGCTCACTCAGTGGATAGATCATTGCTCCGCTATGGACAACCCAGGTTCCATTCTGGGTCAGGGCACATGGAGACATCTGCTTCTCCTCACTCCTTCTCCCTCTCCCCCTCCAGCAGTGCAGCGTGCCCCAAGCGCTGTCACCTCAGGATCTGAACACAGCTCTGTACTGGAGCATCTGCCCCAGATGGGGTTCCTGCGTGGCTCCCGATGGGGCACACGTGGAAGTTTGCATCACTATCTCCCTCCTCTCACCTAAAAAATAGATCATTATGATGGAGGTTATAAAATTAAAAACAACTCTTTAAAGAAATGGCTCACATAATACAAAGATGAGCCACGAACACAGACCTGATCTTTGCTCGCCACATATCTGATCAAACATTTCTGCTCCATACACCCACACAAAGACAATAAAAATGACTTTTCTGATCAAAATTCACATGACTCTCTAAAACAAATAACCACACTGAAAAGTGGCTTTCTAGCTAAACACAAACATGGCCTGGTAACACAGTGTAGACAAAAAGGGGTTCTGTGGAGATGGTCTATTGTTTTTTGAGGCACCTTACCTGGTCATCGATTGCTTTCTCATATCTGCCATGAAGGGAGAGGAGGAACCTGGTGCTCAAGCCAGCAACCTTGACGTTGAGGCCAATGATCCTTGGGATCAATCCAACAACCACGGAGTCATATCAATGATCCCACGTTCAAACCATAAGTCCTAAGGAACCCATGTACAAGCTGCACGAGCCAGTACTCAGACCAGAGATCTCAGGGTCTTGACCCAGGGTCCTCTACATCTCAATCTGACAGTCTATCCAATTGGTCACCACTTGGACAGGAAATAACAGTCTTCACATACAGGATTGGGTGATCTGGGTAAAGAACTCAGTAGACACATCCTGCAACCATGTCATTGGATCATGAAGGGGATAGAAACGCATTCTCCCTGCAAAAACATCAGTGACACATTACAACCACATCCTTCGACTGTGAGTGGACACAGTACAGGAAGGCAGAGTACTGGATGATGCCACAGGACCTCAGTCCTGCACTTCTGAGGGATTACAGAGAGAACATGGAGATCTGCCATGGGAGCCAATGCGGATTCACCCTTACAGGCTAACCTGCCCTGAGACATGAGCACTGGGACCAGGAAGCACATACATGGGTACTAGCAGGCAGACGTACAGATGGCACACCACCTGTATTGGGACCCCTCCTGAAATCCTGGAATGTGCAGTCAGTGTGTGTCCTAATCCTCTGACTGTTCCAATGCACCTCTGCGTGGGATACAGAGATTCTCTGTCATAACACTGCTATATCCTCTCACCCTGTGCATGACTCCCTCAAAAAATCAGTATAACTGCTGGCTATACACGTATAATTCACATTGGCTATGAGGAGAAAACTGGTCCTCCTCAAAGGCATCTTCATCCCAACCTCTCTGTACAGAGAAGGCACCCTTCATTGAATTCCAGGGCGGCAAAATGATCAGGGAGAGCAGGTCAAGTGCAACTCCCAACATGTCCTCTGGGTGGCAGCACTCGAGTAAGGAAACAGAAATATGGATCCTGAGTACAGAAGAACTTGCCCTCTGAGGACATATGGGATCCTTCCTCACCACCCCAGTATTCAGCATATACAAGCATGGGCTCCCCAAGAGTACGGAGGTGTATCTCTGACTTTATGGAGTGTGGACACTGTCCCCCAATAAAAATAGTGCTCCCTTTTCTGCTACCCAGGGCCAACATAGTGAGAACAGCAGAGTAACAGGCGAGAGAGCACAGACGCTTCAGACAATATCTCATGCTAGTGACCAGGAGGGTCATGGGGAACGCATACATGCATTGAGAGGTTTAGACATGAGGATTGTGAAATAATGCACATACCCCACAACTGCAGGAGTGAAAGTCCTCCCCTGAGAAAAGTACTGCCTGCATTCCCATGACCCGTGAACCCCATCATCAAACCTCAGTAACACCTCCTAAGCTGAGAAAGACTTAAGGTGCCATGGACAGTCATGCTGAATTTGCATCAAGACAAGAACAAGCATTTTGAAAAATGTGCTTTTAGCCAACAAATTCACTGCACAGCTTACCAAAACAGTCTACTGCAGCACACTGCAATGCACACTATGGTTACAGTCCAGCAAAGTACCGATTAAACACGTGACAGTCAAACTCCTTGGTACTTGAAAACAGCAAAATGAGAGAAAGTCCCATGATAACACAATTGCTAGCAGGAAAACCAAGAGCTGTCAGACACATTTTACCCAGAAAACTCACTTGGAACCAGGAAAGAAGGACTTTGCAGCACCCAGCAATGAACAGTGATAAAACACCTTGACTTCCACACTCAGGGAGCGCTGGGAGAAACAGACACATGGAATCAATGCACTCAGCAGCAACAGAATCAATACAACAGCAGCTGAAACCCTACAACAGGAACAAAACTCTATTCCAAATGCTGTATCATTCCCTTTTCTAATCGATAACAAGGCTGAAAGAACACATGCAGTGAAGCACTATCTGCTCATCCAGGGCAAAGAAATCACATCCAACAATGCAAACAGAGGCTGACATTCACATTTAACACACAGTGATGGGACCTCAAACCACACACTCATGGTAAGGGAACCCACCTCAATGCCAAAGACAAGTTAGGCACAGGTGGGATAAATGGACAAGCACTGCACCCCCAGAAACCCTGGGCAGAAGCAGAACTATGAAAAATAGGAACAAAGTCCTCAAGCAACACAGAATGAACATGTCAGCAAACAAGCAAGCAAACGGTGAGACGGAGGAAAAATCTGACAGGACTATAATTCAAAACAGCCAACCTGATAAAAACCTTTCTGAACTCTGGGTGAAAATAAAACACGAAAACAAAACTCTGAAAGCCTCACATCTCCAACAAACCCAACACCAGAATAATAAAAAAGGAAAACAGAATGAACAAGCAGAACACTTACAGGTCCTGGAAAACCAGAAAGGCAGTAATTTCAGCATGTACAACCTCTGCAGCCATCCATTTCACAGTGACAGCTGCTCATTTTCAACAGCAGGTTGTCATTTTTGGCAAGTGGACTAATCAACAGAAATGTACTGGAAACATAATCACTGAAAAGCACTTTATGTCCCTGTTGATGGAGGAAACCTTAAGGGCCTCTCCATGATGTCAAAACCCAGTGCAGAGAAACCGACAGTAGTGCCATCCCCAACTTGCTCACTGCAGGGCTCCCCCTTTCTATTCCCCTGGGGTGGCCTCTACTGAAAAGGGTTTTCAAAGCTACACGCACCATGATGGCAAAGTTCCTAGCGTCACAGTGATCACACCATTACCATAAAAGTGGGGTCTGTCACAGCAGCTCTGGGTCATACGAAATGATGAACAAGCTGTGACACACAACCAACACCAGGGCCAGTATGAGCAAGCCACACACATACACCCTCAGCCACAGGTCATCAGCATTCAACCCCAAACAGGTGCACAGACACAATACAGAACACAAAACCTAAAGTAAAGAGAGAAGATGGCAGAGACATATATCAAGCCCTTCTTACCAGGCCACATCCATCAAAACAGACTTCAACGCTACCCAAGGACCATACCCTGAAACACGGGACCCAAAGGCAATTCCAAAGCAATGCAGGACACCCAACATTCGTAATGAGAATGCACAAAGTACCCTACACCACATTCCCCAGCAGGAAAAACCCACCACTGTCAGCAATGCACCACAGGCAGAACACAGACCCCATCCAGCTGCCCTATCCAGGACAAAACCAGGTCCTCCTGATTCACACACACCCAGGGTTCTGTAAACAGCACATAAAATAAACAAATAAATAAAGACATAGGGGAGGCACTGAGACTATGTCCAGTTGGAAACATACAGCAACAGTTATTGGTACCATGTCCAAGACACTTCATGAACATGGAAGTCATTGAGCCTTGACATTCCCTCTCAGCCTGCACCTAGACACAGAAAGACCAACAAACTGCATGCAGAGATCACTTTCCCTAAGTAAGTACAACCCCTTCACGAACTCCCACCTACAGCACCTTAGGAACAAAGAAGGTGACAGCCCTCCATCTCCCATAACAATCTCTTCTGAGCAGGCAGGGAATAAAGGAGGGCCAATTACTTTCCTCAGCACCTTCTCATCTGTACATCCTGTATTGAAGATCCCAGGTATACATCACACATTCATCAGCTTAAACAAACATATTGGAAACCTTTTCACATAAAACTACCACCGGACAACATGTCACTATACCTAATGGGAAATGTGAGGGACTGACCTAATGATCTCATAAGTCATAGAGAGAAATTTGTCTGCATGCAGGGAAAACAGGACTGACAAGTGAAGCTTGCATAGGCAAACACCAAAAGCTTAACACATGGGAGGCGAGACTAACGAGCCATCAAACTGCTGTTGAGAATGCCAACAGTAACAGTGAGTTGACTTTGGCAAAGCCATCTCCCTGTAGCAGACCATTGGATAGACATCGGTTACAGTACCAGGAGTACCACTCACGTCTATCATCTTGGGCCGCTGTCTTAAAACTCAGATATCAAGCACAGTGGAGCACAGGGAATACAGAACTGTCACTGTTGCCACAGTGGAATTCAGTAAAGGAACACCTCTTAAAGGAGATGAACCACAATATTCCCTATCACAGTGATGTCATCACTCATAAAGGAAAAGATAACTTGAAATAACTTATCCTGCTTAGAAATACTGACATTCACATACACGCACAATCCACCAGGCAGGAAATAGGTCAGGACTTCCTCTTATCAATAAAAAAATGTCCCTGACCCTCAGTGATCTGTGAGCCACCGTAATGACACAGAGGAGCATAAGGAATAACAGAGAAGGAGGGAATGACCCAACTCTAAGACAGTCATGGAGATGGCATTCCGTTTTCCAGAAAAGGGTCACATACCCCAACAATGGAAGGAACTGACACCTGCAACAAACAGTTTCAGAGAAATTGAGAAAACAGTGATGCCTGCAAAGACTGGAGTGTCTTAAAGGGTCCTTGCAAAAGGACATCAAAAATTAAAAAGATTTCCCTTCAGTAGTGCTATTCCCAGAATGGCCACACGATGGCAGTCAAAAAAGTTGTTTTTGCCCCAGTAAGGGACCTCATGTCTGGCATCATTCCAGGAAAACAAACTCCATGGCAGTGTTGATTATACTGACAGAAAAAATACCACCCAGAGATAGGGAAGGATGCTGCCATCCCACTTTTGAGGCATCTCAGTGGAGGAAGAAAGCTTAGCGGCACCAAGACAGCATAATTGATGTGTAGAACCCAGGCACATACCCTCATCCCTTGATACTGCTTGCAAACAAAGCTGAAGTATAACTTGAAGTACCTCTCACTCAAAGACGATACCCAGACAACATCCAGATCAGGAACACAGAAGAACAAAGAAGAAATGGCAGAGTGGGACATCAAACCTTCCTGCCTCACAGCAAACAGTAGCACCTAAATCTGAAGCCTACACAGACAACCAGGACAGGAAGCCACACCAAAAAAATTTCCAGGACACTATACACACTGTAAGGTATTTTTCCCCACCGAGAAGGAAGGAATGGGCCAGAGGCACAAAGTGTGGAATAGCAAAAGGCTTTATTGAGTACAGAGCACGCATCCCTCCCGGCAAGGTTCCCTGGCCCCGAGGAAAGAAAGATGGAGGCTAGGGAAGTTGCACGGATTAAACCGCAGGGGAGATATTTAAAGGGTCCCTCTAGGGAAGTGGAGCTAACATGACGTGGTGAAATTTCACTGGCTGGCAGACGATCGCTTCTTTCCAAATGGTTCCTGGGAAGCTTCCTTTGGTGGGCTTGATTGTGGGCGGTCCCAGCCAAAGCTCGCGGGCCTGAGTTCCCCACGTGACCATCCCTCCATCCACCAACCTTACACACACATATTCTAAGAACATAAATAACTGCAAAGCAAAGACTCTACAAAAAGAACCCACCTCTGCAGCCAAGACAGCATTCTCAAGAAGTTGGAAATCGAAGCATTTAAGACCACCAGATGGGTAATGTGGGAATTGAACCACAATGTAATAGTATACACACTCTTATTTTAATGCTGAATAGCAAGCAAAGTAACAAAGGCAGAAACTGATGACCCTACCCAACCTTTGGAATCACTTTGTAAAGCCAAGGTGAAGACACACCTTAATGGTGTGACATGCAAAGCCTCCCAATCCCAACTGATTGCAACGCTGCACAGGAATGTCTTGGGGAAGTAAATAAAAATTGTCTTACCTGTTCTAGAAGATGATCTCACAGGTACAGAACAGCAAGGAGGCAGCACTGTCACAGCTGTCCATATCACAAAGGCAAGTCCTCTGGTCTCTGCAATGAGACAGCAAGCAATGCTTTTGATCAGTACCTTGTCAGGTCTGACAGCAGAACCCAGGCTCACAGTTGGATTGGGACTTCTCACTTGGAAACCATTCTCAGTCCATGCCAAACTACGAACACTGTGCAAGGGACCTCTAAGGATCGAAATACCCAAAACGGTATTTCTCGGTTTCACACAATGCAATCTGAAAAATGTAAGTGGCATGTAATGTTGCACACTAAGGAAGGTTCCCAGGAAGACTGCCTGCCACATGCCCACAGCACAGTAGCCAGCCTACCAAGGGACCTGCTCAATGACAATAACATGTAGTAATTAAAGATATCCAGAGGTTGAAAGCGATTCAAATCCAGAGCACAGTAGCCGTGAAGCTAAATCGAGCTGTGAATCAAGTGTCCAGAACCATTCAGGAAGACGGGTTTCACTCTTTCTCTCCACCGTAGTGAATCAAGGAATCGGGAAACCAGAAGAAAAACAGAAGACAGTATGAACAGGGCTCCCCAAATGCACCGCTAAGGAAGCCCTGCTGCCAAGCATCACAATACTTAAAGAAAGGCTAACAGAACATCAACAGAAAGGACCCATCACTCAAACTCTGGAAGAAGGCCCCCTAATAAGTGGACAGAATGAGATTAAGCAAACTTACAATGTCCTGTTCCCTATTCAATGCCCACAGAACTCCATGAAATCTGCGGATAGTAACAGAGAGCACAAAGGACTGTGAAAGACCAAACCCCTCAGGCAACAGCGACATCTTACCTCTTGGGATCTGGTCTGTCACAAACTTTTCCCTCCCATGTCCCTACTTCCTGCATTCTCAACTCATGCCAGATGACTCTTCCTTCCTCTGACCTCCTCTCTGTGGCATCCCACCCATAGCCATTAGACAGCCATCATCAACAATACCAAAAAACTTTAAGACAAGACTGAAACCAATACAACTGAATAAATACAACAAAGCCAAAGCACCCCTCTCAGGAAGCAGGCTTCCATGTGATTCCCACACATGTCCACGGGAGGGCAGCACGGAGCCGCACTTCGAATTGATTCTCAAGGACATCTACTCACCCAGAAAATAAAACGGCCAGCACGCACCTCAAAGGGTAACAATCCTAAACGTCATCTTAGTTCCCAGTACACAGAATATAAGCACTGGGAATAAAGTAACTTGGGAACTCTCCACAAGGAGCAATAACAGAACGCACATCGAAATAACAGCACAGACTGCGAGCCGAGTCCACACAGAGACAACACAAAAGGAATGAAGATGAAAGTGTCTCACCCCCACACGACGGGAGACCATACCTTCCTCAGTAAAAACACTTCCAAGAGCAGCTAACATTCCCAGAAGACACCCCCTTCCGGAGACCCAGAAACGCTCCTTCTGTTTCAAACATGGGGGCAGGAGGTAAACATGCAGGTAGAGTTCCATGCGGGAGCATTTGCTTCATGACACCCCAAGTCTTACCTGTCTGGATGCACTGTCCAGGGAATCACATCATTTTACCGGCATGAGTCGGGCCCACCCACGTTTATCAGTCTTACTTTTCCGGACAATCCCATGACAAAGACACTCACCGTAGAAAGGGAACGAGACTCCGTAGTGTTACATTGACCACAGCAGAAGACTCTGTGGCTCCATATGCCTGATCCCTTTGCAGCCAGACAGGCATCCAACCTCTTCAGATGCCCCAGCCTGGAATGCCTTCCTTTCCAGGAGTGGCTCTTCATGTGCAAATGCGGCAGGACAGACAGAGGAAACTCCTCACTTTGAGGCTCAGTGATTGGATCAATATCTAGCCCCGCTCTTTACTAACTCTGTCCTTTGTCTATTCCAAAGGCAGCTATGGGGGTATGTGCTGTGACACTGACCACAGTTCTCATTCAGAGAGAACTCTGGAGCAGGAAAAAGATGGGAACGCCCTGCCTTGGCCTCCCTGGCCTCAGTCCCGCCCACTCACCCTCACCCCTCCCCTCCAGGGGAAAACCTCTCATCTGCCTCTAAGCCTAATACCTCTCCAGTAACACCTAACACCATAACCCTATCCCAGGAGCCACAAACCCTAGACCAGGGGTCGGGAACCTATGGCTCGTGAGCCAGATGTGGCTCTTTTTTTAAAATTTTTTATTTATTCATTTTAGAGAGGAGAGGGAGAGACAGAGAGAGAGAGGAGAGACAGAGAGAGAGAAGGGGGGAGGAGCTGGAAGCATCAACTCCCATATGTGCCTTGACTAGGCAAGCCCAGTGTTTTGAACCGGCGACCTCAGCACTTCCAGGTCGAGGCTTTATTCACTGTGCCACCACAGGTCAGGCAGATGTGGCTCTTTTGATGGCTGCATCTGGCTTGCAGACAAATTTTTAATAAAAATAATAATATGGTTAAATATATAAAACATTCTCATGTATTACAATCCATTCATTTCCTACCACTCATGTTCATGGTTGCAGGTGGCTAGAGCCAATCACAGCTGTCCTCTGGGACAACACCCAATTGTTATTGGATAATGCATAAAGTACACGGGTTGTTGTATGGCTCTCACAGAATTACATTTAAAAATATGTGGCATTCATGGTTCTCTCAGCCAGAAAGGTTCCCGACCCCTGCCCTAGACCTACCCTTTGACTACAGCCCTGGAATGCATTCCTTGACCCTACACATCCCTGATACATGCAGTATCAGACCGCAGAGGCCTGGTGCTGGGAGGCAGACGCCACACCCAGGGCACAAACTGCCATCTGAGGCAGGACCCTGGATGTATTCCAACAGAGTTCACAGCAGCCCAAGGGCCCTGCATCAAACTCCGGCCAGAGCCGGACTTGAGATGCCCAATGCTGACACCAGGCCCCGACCCCAAGCCCTCACGCCCAACGTCTCACACAGGGTGGGGGGCTCCGATCACAGATGATATCTTCACTGAAACTTCTTTACCTAGGCAGAAAAAAGATAGTTAACAGTAAATGATTCACATTACAATGACAATAAGGTCTGAGATGTCTTATCCTCACACTCCAGAGGTGACTCTTGAAATACATGATAGTAGATGCCAAACATAAGAGACAGGCTTCCATAAAAGCCATTCCTTTTGCTGACAGAAATATCTTCCCTCAGACAGAACTACACAGCATGAGCTGCCCTGGGCTAAAACATCACATTTACAGCAACCTGGATCCACCTTACTTCCCCAACCTTCTCAGCCTCAGTTACTATCCACAGTTATTTTTAATTTATTTAAGCAGAACTATTTTTTTCTTTTCAGTCAACAATAGAAATATAAATTTCCCTCAAAACCAGTAAGCTATAGGAACCGGAGAAAAAGCAACATATACACCATGCCCTGAACTCTCAGCAATAAAAAAATGTCACTGCACCATATTCCTACAGGAAAACACACAAAGCCAGGCTATTTTAAAAAACTCTCCATTCCTTCAACGGTCTGTGAATCCAGACTTCACCAACATCTATAACAGCTAGAGGAGCTCATTTTCATCACGTTAACCAGAAAAATTACTAAAAATCTCTTCAAAACATTCAAACCAGCAGACAAAACCCATTAAAGTTAAGCAGAAGCACATGCCACTGGAAAGCCATACAATTCAGACCACCCTGGGAAGTAACGAAGGTATGAAATTTAAAGAATGAAAAAAAATATCAACCACAGATATTTCATTATAGCTCCAAAGATGAAAAGAAATCCTACCATGACACACCGAATGATCACCCCATGGGAAAACCATAGTGATCACGCATGACAATATCCACCCATGTGAACTCCTTATAGACTATACTAGAAATCCATAACTGGAAACATTGGTAGACACCTGAAACATGTATTCATAAAACCAATCAATACACACACAATGAAAGAAAAAGTTAATATATGCAATTCCAAACCTCCCATAAGCTCACAAAGCGACATAGTAGAACTCCAGGCAGGAAGCATCCACGGGAAGAACACAGAGCACTGTCACCAGCCAGTTGGATTTCCCAGTAAGTACTGAAATCTCGCACACCTGATAGCATCAAGTATAATTACGTACTCATAATAATGTCAATACATATTATTCCTCATGTCGTGGCCAACGCCAAGAAACCTCAGGAACAACCCACCTAACAGACAGAATAACACACAAGCAAGGTAACAATTATTTGTTGAAAATGTCTGCTGCCGCCTGACCAGGTGGTGGCACAGTGAATAGAGTGTCAGACTGGGATGTGGAGGACCAAGATTCAAGATACCGAGGTCCCGAGGTCGCCAGCTTGATCACAGGCCCATCTGGTTTGAGCAAGGATCACCAGCTTGATCCCAAGGTCACTGGCTCGAGCAAGGTATCACTCGGTCTGCTATAGCCCCCCCAGTCAAGGTACATATGAGAAAGCAATCAAGGAACAACTAAGGAGCTGCAACAAAGAATTGATGTTTCTCATCTCTCTCCCTTCCTGTCTGTCTGTCCCTATCTGTCCCTCTCTCTGACTGTCTCTGTTTTTAAAAAAATGTCTGCTGCCTTTCTTACCTACTAGAGCAACAGCCACCTCTCCGACCTCATGTTCTTGCTGATCCAGTTATAAACAAAACGGAACACAAGACAGCAATCCACAGAAATCAAAGCAACACTGAGGAATCTATGACAAGGCAATGCACAAAAGAAACTCTGAAATGCCATAGGAAAGACACATCTACAGACAGAAACGCTCCGCAAAGCTCGAAGCCATCCTCTCTCCTCACTGACAAAAGCTTCCTTTGAAAGTTCCAGAATTCCTTCCAAAGGAGAAGCCGACAAACCCTATCAAATGCTGCTCTTCCCAACGTGTCCACAAGAGGGCGGCAGAGACGTCAATGCTGTTCAGCCTGAAAAATTCTGCTCAGAGGCTCACTTGCTTTATGGAACTTTTTTAAAAATGTGAACATCAGTGTCCAGCAAACCTTCCTCATGGGGAAATCTGTTCAGCCCCCTTGCTCGCTACCACTCTAATGGGAAGGAAAGTGGACAGATATCTGCATAACAGCCACAGCACCTCTCTCCACACTGCACACTAAAAAACCTAACTGACCTCACCGTTTTCTGCATCAAGAGACTCCTTTTCTTTTCTTTTTTTTAAATTTTATTTATTCATTTTAGAAAGGAGAGAGAGAGAGAAGAGAGAGACAGAGAGAAGGGGGGAGGAGCAGGAAGCATCAACTCCCATATGCACCCTGACCAGGCAAGCCCAGGGTTTCGAACTGGTGACCTCAGCATTTCCAGGTTGATGCTCCATCCACTGCACCACCACAGGTCAGGCGAGACTCCTTTTCTAAGGACCGTTTATACATAACCAGCACTCCTCGGTAAAATCTCCCTCTCACTGAGCACGCATAAAATACTCACTGCCGTGAAGGATGAATTCACTTAAACAAGACTAACACATTCTACAGCCAGCTGTCTAAGATAAACAATGTTCTGAAGATGGCCAAAGTCACCAATTATTGGCACAGGGAAAAAGCTATTGCTGATGGAACAACTAGATTTAACAAGTCAGTATGACAATAAAATGACACTTCTTTATGAATCACTTCCTTCTACTCTTTGAAATGATCATAAGAAATCTTAAATCTGCGACAAACACGAGGACTTCTTCCTGGGACAGGAGAGCTTTGACAAGTGTAGGGACCCACCTTACCCTGAAGGTTGCATGAGAGATTTCATAAGGAACAAGGAACTTAGAGCTGACTCAGCCCCCAAATCCTGTTTATCTAGATTTGTAACAGTTTTAACAGTTTTAAAACTTTTCCACTGCCTGCCCTATGTTACTATGCCATGTGATTTCTCCCCCCCACCAATAGCTAATAACCAAGTCTGCTTTTGGAAACTGCTTGCTTGCTCAGCCTATATAAGACCTAGTTTGTAAGCGTTTGGGCGCGGCTCTCATCTGCGACTTTTTAAGAGTATAGTGTCCCTGAGACACCCGAGAGTCCGCCCCTGCGCAGGTTAAAAGCTTGGCCAATAAATTTTCCATCTAAATTCCTGAAAGTCTCCGACATCTGTTTTGTACCCCGGTGGATGCTACATTTTGGGGGCTCGTCCCAGGATCCCCTTCGGTGGGACCTTTGGTCAGAGGCCAGAAGGACAGCTCAAGTTGGGTAAGTTTTGCTGGGGATCCCATGTAGTCTGTTTCTGGCTCTGGAGCATTTGCAGCCTGTGGCGGTAGACAGAACGCTGTCAGAGACCTGCCCAGGCACTCAGGGGAAAGGGCAGGACACTGCTCCATGAGTTATCTGTATCAGTAAAAAGGTGACTGGTCACATTAGGAATTTCTGCGCTGCGCTGCGGTTTGGCTGTGTGTGAATGCCTGAGTCGAATGTAAGACAGGTGAGAGGAAAAAATCCGAATGAAAAACTTGCTTGTTTGTGTTTAAGTCTGTTTATATATATTTTTTTAGTATTGTTGTTCTTGTGTGGGTTTTCATTGAGGAAGCAGAAAAGAAGAGGATTCAAATTGAGAACCGAAAAATGGGACAACAAGAGTCTGTACCCGGTTCTCCACTAGAGTGCCTGCTAAACAATTTCTCTGATTTTCAGAAAAGAGCCCAAGGGTACGGGAGACCACCTCCAGACCGAGAGACCCTGCAGATCCTAAGGCAGTTAGAATGGTCTGCCTTCAATGTAGGATGGCCCACTGAGGGAACTTTTGATCTCCCTATAGTATTTGCTGTTTGAGCTATTATCTACCAGGTGCCCCACCCAGACCAATGTTTGTATATTGATGTGTGGGTTGGTATTGCTACTGAGAAGCCTGGGTATATCAGAAAGTATCTAAAGAAGGGCAAGAGAGAGAGAAGGCAAATATGTGTTACCGCAAGTAACCAGAGGACAAGGAAAAGCAGCAAGGAAGTAAAAGAGAGAACCAACTCCCCAAAGCAGTCTAATGTACAGTCATCTAGAATTTACCCTGTCTTGCCTGAACCGCTAGAGGATCCCTTAGACCAGAGGTCTCAAACTCGTGGCCTGCGGGCCGCATGCATCCCGCCAAACAATTTTTTGCAGCCTGCAGACTAATCCACAAACTACAGTTTCTGGTCATTTTGTGACACTGAAAAGTGTTGCATAACAGTTGCCTTTTGTAGACCTAGTGCGGCCCGCCGAATGGCTGTGATCTTGCTCTGCAACCCACATGCTGAGTTGAGTTTGAGACCCCTGCCTTAGACCCAGTAAACTTCCCTCCTCCCTATCGGAGACAGGATGAGCCTGATTCCACAGAGCAGGAAGAAAATAGATTTTTGAGTCCACCACACACCCAAGGAGGGACAGGCTATTTGGCTCCTCCTCCTCAGGCAGGAGCAGCTGCCATTTTGGCTCCTCCTCAGCAGGAGCAGCTGCCATTTTGGCTCCTCCTCAGGCAGGAGCAGCTGCCATTTTGGCTCCTCCTCAGGCAGGAGCCGCTGCCATTTTGCCTCCTCCTCAGGCGGGAGCCGCTGCCATTTTGGCTCCACCTCAGGCGGGAGAAGCTGCCATTTTGGCTCCTCCTCAGGCAGGAGCCGCTGCCATTTTGCCTCCTCCTCAGGCGGGAGCCGCTGCCATTTTGGCTCCTCCTCAAGCGGGAGAACTGCCATTTTGGCTCCTCCTCAGGCGGGAGCCACCACCATTTTGCCTCTTAGGGAAGCACCCCCGTCACTAGAAGCCGGCCCAAGGGCCCTCTCTCGTATGATTTATGTGCCTTTCTCCACTAGTGACCTCTATAATTGGAAGCACCAAAATCCCTTATTCTCAGAAAAACCTCAAGGATTAATCTCCTTACTTGAGACTGTTTTTAGAACCCATCAACCAACATGGGATGATTGTCAACAACTTTTGCAGACTTTCTTCACCACAGAGGAAAGTAACCGCATAAGCCAGGAAGCGGAAAAAGCTTTCCTAGAGGATGGGGGAACAGAAAGGGAAATAGGGGATGTCCTCCCTAGACAACCACCAAACTGGGACCCCAATGTTAGCAGGGGAAGGGAGGCACTCTCACAGTATCGCTGGGCTCTACTGCGGGGACTGAAAGCAGCAGCCAGGAAGCCTACTAATTTTAGTAAGGTAAGTGAGGTTATCCAGGGACGGAAAGAGTTCACCCACCGCATTTTTAGAGCAGCTAATAGAGGCCTACTGGGTTTATACCCCTATAGATCCAGAGGCTGAAGAAAATTGCAGGTTAGTGAATATAGCTTTTGTGACAGAAGCAGCATCAGACATTAGGAAGAAGCTTCAAAAGTTAGAGGGATTTGAAGGAGAAAATAGAAGTAAGCTGTTAGAAATAGCTCAGAAAGTATATGTAAATAGGGATGACCCAGAATTAGGAAAAGTGGCTGTCAAAATCCTCCTTGCTGCTAACAGCTCTGAAAGAAAGAAAAAAGAAGGGCAGCAACATCGAGGTAAGGGGAGAGGCCCACCGCAGAGGCAACTAGACAAGGACCAGTGTGCATACTGCAAAGAGAAGGGACACTGGAAGAAGGACTGTCCTAAATGGCGGGCTGAAAGGCCCAACCGGGAACCACAGGTACTGCTCCAATTGGACTGACAGGGCCAGGGCTCTATCCCTGTTGGCTCCCAGGAGCCCATGGTCACCTTAACAGTCGAAGGAAAGCCTACTAGCTTCTTGGTCAACACAGGAGCCACGTATTCAGTCTTAAAGAGTCCACAAGGAAAAATACAAAAAGAAAGCACGAGGGTAGTTGGGGTAACAGGAAAAGCAGTATCCTACCCACAGGCCACTGCTAGTATCACTGATCCAGGCCACAGCACCATCACTCACTCATTTCTAATCATTCTAGATTGTCCTTACCCACTCCTGGGTCAAGACCTCTTACAGAAACTTCATGCCACGATCACCTTCAAACAAGAAGACAGTGGCTGGGAAAAAGGAAGCCTAGAGGTAACAGTGCCCATATCAGAAGAATACCTGATAGCGGCCCTCCAGGGAGGTAAGGACAAATCTATCAGGGTCCCAGGGGAACTAAGGCAAAAGGTACCCGGAGTGTGGGCTGAAGCCAACCCGCCAGGCCTAGCCGCCTATCAGCCATCTGTTATAGTGCAGCTGTTAAGCACCGCTAGCCCTGTGCGGGTGAAGCAATATCCCATTCCAGCATGGGCCAAGCAGGGTATAGCACAACATCTAAAGCGCCTGTTAGTAGCAGGCATCCTCCGGGAGTGTCAATCTGCCTGGAACACGCCTTTGTTACCGGTTCAAAAACCTGGGACCCAGGACTATCGCCCAATAAAAGACCTGCGGAAAGTCAATGCCCGGGTAGAGACTATACACCCCCCACAGTGCCAAACCCCTATACCCTATTGAGCTCATTGCCCCCTACGCATACATATTATTCAGTATTGGACTTGAAGGATTCTTTCTTCTGCATCCCACTAGCCCCCAGAAGCCAAGACATATTTGCTTTTGAATGGAATGATCCAGAAAATGGACTAGTGGGACAGTATACTTGGACCAGGCTTCCCCAAGGGTTCAAGAATTCTCCCACTATCTTTAATAAAGCTCTGAGCAAAGACTTGCAGGGGTTCCAAGCTGACCATCCATCAGTTGTACTGCTACAGTACGTGGATGACCTCCTCATCACTGTAGCCAAAGAAGAGCAATGCAGGACGGCCACCTTGGACCTACTCCAGGATCTCCAGAAGATGGGATATCGAGTCTCTGCCAAGAAGGCCCATATTGTCACCCAAACTGTAAGTTACTTGGGGTATAACTTACAAGGGGGACAAAGGACATTATCCAGCCAAAGGATTCAGACTGTGTTGCAGATCCCAGAACCCACTAACAAAAGGCAAGTGTGGGAATTTCTGGGTGCAGTAGAATATTGCAGACTCTGGATATTAGGATTTTCAGAGTTGGCCAGGCCCCTCCACGAATTAACAAGGGGCAAAGAAGAACAGTTTATTTGGACAAACAAGGAAAGGAAGGCTTTCCAGGCACTGAAGGAAGCCCTAGTAGCTGCCCTGGCATTGGTGCTACCAGATATGGCCAAACCTTTCTAGTTGTACATTGCTGAAAAGGGCGGGGTAGCCTTGGGAATCCTCAGCCAAGAGCTTGGGCCATGGAAGAGGCCTGTAGCATACCTATCCAGGAAGCTAGACCCCATAGCATCTGGCTGGCCAACCTGTTTGAGGGCACTTGCTGCTACCTCAATCCTAGTTAAGGAGGCCAACAAGCTGACATTGGGTCAGGACATCCAGGTTATTGGAGAGCACTATCTAGAACAAGTGCTGTGTACCCCACCGGATAGTTGGCTCTCCAATGCACGACTGACTTAGTACCAAGCACAGTTATTGAATCCCCCGGCAGTGCATTTCTTGAAGACGGCAGCCTTAAATCCTGCCACCTTGCTACTGTTGCCAGACCCATCAGTGGTCAATGACTGCAGACAGATATTGGACACTGTCACAGGGGCCAGACCAAACCTTTGGGACCAGGCCTATGAGAAAGCAGACCTCACGCTGTTCACTGATGGAAGCAGTTATGTCCGAGATGGACAAAGATATGCAGGAGCAGCCGTAACTACCCAGGACAGTGTCTTATGGCAGAAGGCATTACCAAAAGGTATGTCTGTGCAGCAAGCAGAGTTAATTGGACTTACACAGGCCCTCCAGATAGCTAAGGGCAAAGTGGCCAACATTTACACGGACAGCAGATATGCCTCTGCCACTGCTCACATTCACGGTGCCATTTACAAAGAAAGAGGCTTGCTAACGGCAGGGGGAAAGGAAATTAAGAATAAGACTGAGATCTTAGCCCTGCTTGATGCCATTTGGCTTCCCTCTAAAGTAGCCATAATTCATTGCAAAGGACATCAAACTGGGGACTCTCCAATTGTTCAAGGAAACCGTTTTGCTGACATCGCTGCCAGAGAAGCTGTGGAAGAAGGGACTGCAGACATTCTTCTGCTCTTGCCTCAACCCTTGCTGCCTCCAGACCCTAAATATACTCCTGAAGAAGAGCAGGAAGGAAAGCAATTAGGGGGTAAAAGAAATAAGCAGGGGTGGACAGAACTTCCTGACACCAGACTCTACCTACCCCAAGGAATAATAGGAGAAATTGCAAAGGAAATCCACGCAAGTTCCCACTTAGGGCAAAATAAGATGGAACAACTAATTAAGAAGTACTATAGGGGACCTCAGATTAGGAATATAGTACAATCTATAGTTTCTAGATGTAAGGCTTGTGCTAAGGTCAATGCTATAAACAAGAAGCTTCCCCCTTTAGTTAGATACAGGGGAAAGTGCCCAGGAGAGTTACATTGCATTTACAGGCCTCAGAGTTCTGGGCAAGTAGAAAGAATGAATAGGACCCTAAAAGAAACCTTAATCAAGTTAAAGGAGGAGACCAGTGAGAACTGGGTAGAGTTACTCCCCTTCACCTTGTTCCGGGTCAGAAGTACCCCATATGTCAACAAGTGGACTCCCTATGAGCTCATGTTTGGACAACCTACTCCATTAGTTCCCCAGCTCACTAGAGAGGAAATAGAGGTATTTAATCATAATTTCCTCAAGTCCCTACAGGCATTACAGCAGATCCAAGAGGAAGTGCAAGAACTAAGGAGGGAAAGAGGAGCAGCCCAAGAAAGCAGCACCCAAGAACCTCCACCAGAGCCTGGACAATGGGTATGGATCCTTAATCATCGCAGGGGAAACCTCGAGCCAAGGTGGCAAGGGCCATTCCAGGTATTGCTCAGCACACCATCTGCTGTTCGAATTGCTGAGAAGCCCTACTGGATCCACCTATCCCATGTGAAGCAGGCCCAGGAACCAGGAGAGAATAATAGGACATGGCGAGTGCAATGGGACCCCGATCAGCCTCTCAAGGTCACCTTCTCCAAGGAATAAGGACTCTAATATTTTATTGGACCAATAATCCTAAACAAGGTTTTAGGTTTCATCAAAGAAAGAATAGAAGTTGTTAAGCTCATGGTTCTTTCTCAGCCTTACACGCTCCTAGCAGGGGAAGAAAATGAGTCAAAGGTTTAACTCATGTCTAAGAAAAAGGGGGGAATGTAGGGACCCGCCTTACCCTGAAGGTTGCATGAGAGGTTGCATAAGGAACAAGGAACTTAGAGCTGACCCAGCCCCCAAATCCTGTTTATCTAGATTTGTAACAGTTTTAACAGTTTTAAAACTTTTTCACTGCCTTCCCTATGTTACTATGCCATGTGACTCTCCCCCCCCCCCCCCCCCGCCAATAGCTAATAGCCAAGTCTGCTTTTGGAAACTGCTTGCTTGCTCAGCCTATATAAGACCTAGTTTGTAAGCATTTGGGCGTGGCTCTCATCTGTGACTTTTTAAGAGTATAGTGTCCCTGAGACACCCGAGAGTCCACCCCTGCGCAGGTTAAGAGCTTGGCCAATAAATTTTCCATCTAAATTCCTGAAAGTCTCCGACATCTGTTTTGTATCCCGGTGGATGCTACAACAAGCACCTCTCAGTATGGCCCACACACACCCATGACACCTACATTTCTAATAATAACTGTGCAGAACCACAGTGACACCACAGGACAACATAACCACATCACGTCCTATGGTAGTGTTAATCCAAATTCGGAGGGACCCGAACTATGGAAGACAGCAGCAAGGTCCGTCGTTTACACATTAAAGTTTTATTGTCTAGCTTGGCCAAGCGGCGGGAACTCCGACAAAAATCTGACGGAGAGCGCGCTGGCCCTTTGTTCTACTTAGTTTTTATAGTTTTGAAAGTGGGAAGTACAGAAGCAAAAATTGCAATTAGGAGCCCCTTACTGCTATTGGTTATAGTCATATGTCCTTTAACATGATAGGACCACGTTCAATTTGCAAACCATACATCATTTTGGAGAAAACAAAATTTACAAGTCAACACAATGGTAGAAAGATATCTCTTTACATATTAAAAGGCCTTCGTATATTTTCTAGTGTTCATCTGCCATCTCTCTGTCCAGAGTCAGATGTATTAACCACATGCATTTACATAAGAGAGGTAGTTTCCATGGGGACAAATGCCCACAAATGGCTCATACTTATAAGAAAATGTTTATTTTGGCTTTTCCCTTCTTGCCCCTGGCTAGCCATTCACTCCTTTCCCCATAGGTGTGGTGGAATGTCAGGGAATCTATGCTTTCCTTCCCTTTTCATTTACAATACAATGGCAAGAGCCATCCTGGTTATGCCAATCACACAGTACAGAGATTATTCTCACAATTTCTCTGCACACCTTAACCCAAATTAATTAAATGTTCTCCAAGCCTCCTAAAATATTAATATTAATTCTGTAGCCTTTTGGTACTTTACAACATCTGCAGGTGAAATGGCTCAGTGGCTCCTCATTAGGAATCATGGAAACGTCAAAGTCTATGTTTCTCTATCAATCCTATCTTTCTCCCAAGAAATAGTCAACACTCCACCCTGACCTTTTGTGGTTATCCTGAGGCTAACATTAAGAAAGGAGACAGGAATAATGGATGATTATCACTGAATACAATGCAAACAATGATCTCTGAATTACAGCACCACCTGAGTGAAGAACAGCTGGAAAGGAGTCCATTAGAATACAAAAGAGGCCTCATCACACACTCAGGATGGGAAACAATACCTCCCCTTACAGCACACACCTCACATGCTGAGACCTGGAAAACAAGGTCTGGACTACCCTGAAAACAATGAGGACTCCTTTTCTGGGCTGATGTCACACTAGAATAACTGGATGATATCAGATAAGCACAGTCTCTTCAGACAGTATGTGACATAATGACAAACCAGAGACATAAAAAAATCACAGCCTCTTCTCAAACCTCACATAGGGCTCTGTAACACCTTTCCCAGCATACATCTTTCCATCACACCATTTCCATTACATATCTTATTGACTAAAGCATTCCTCCTCCAAACTTCAAATCCTACCCAGGGGACCCACTCCTTAAGATCGCCTCCATGAGCTACATCCTCTGGGACGAATTTTAGCAGACTTGTGAAACACCACACAACCAATTCCTACCTCTCTCTTTGAATTCCAAGAAAGTCACAACAAAATTTTAACTTAGGCATGAAAGGACTCACAACAACAACTTCCTTTATCAAGACACCTCATTTCCTCCAGTTTCCTGTGAACACTTGATCGTTCTTCAATGTCACATAGTCAATAGAATGCCCATATCTTCACCCAACTGTACTCAACCACTACACATTCTCCTGTCCATTTCAACAGCAGGAAATGGGGCCTACACTCAACATCAAAGAAGCATGACAACCTACTTCACAATGGCCAGGCTTACATTACATGGTAAAAACAGGAACAGCTGGTGAAGCCTCCTCAGGAATAATGACATGTAAAGATGGACAGTCCTAGACCAAGGAAAACATACCCTCACTCTAGAATCACAGAGACCCTCACCATGAGCACTGTGATCTCTAAAATATCAATGTACCCCATGTGTACTTGAAAAATCCCTCAACTCTTCACCTATACAGTCCATGTCCTTCTTTCCCCTAATTGACTCACCAAATAAAAACATAAGAAATGACATGAAGGAATTTTTCATTCCTTGGCCTAACAGCCTGTATGGCTAACCCTACACATCTTAGAGGGCCTACAACTTCTCCTTCCCTCCCAAGCTCACCACTTGTATAGAAAACTGCAAAAAAAGAGAGAGCAAGAGAAACAACCTAGGAGACACCTGTTCTATCCAGAAATGTCTTCTTCAAGGTTCCACCACATGCCCCCTACAGGAATCATGGTGTTGGAAGCACACACGCTGGCTCAGGGTCCACGCAGTTTGAATAGCTCCACTGTCAGCCTAGTCCTTCTCAGTCAACCACTCTGCATTCAATTCAAAAGCCTATGCAAAACACCAAACAACTGAATACTTTGATAAAGTCCTATTTTTACTCATGAAGTCTTCCACCTACATTCCACGCAGAGCAACAAGCTTAAAATACCAGTACATAGGTGAAAGCACTGAACTCTTCAAGTGTCCCCGAGGCACACACACCTCTGGATCCTCCCTGCTTTCAGCATCACCTCAGGATGGTTCACAGGGGCAAAGGCCCACACACTCTTGTCCAACAGAATCCAGTCTCCACAAATTAGGAAAACCCCACAGTCAGACACTCAATGGGGCTGATTCTGACTGGAGAGAACAGGCTTCATCTAAACATGAAACCTGTTTTGAGGGCGTATTTATTCACTACACAAAATGGGCTCTGACCGGACATGCAGCACTCAAAATGAATATTCAAATCACAGAAAGTCCTGCATTACCACACTTCATGTGCATTGCAGCACCAAACCCTATGATCAAAAGCAGGGTGGGGGTGGGGGACAGACACCAGGTGCAGACACAGTGACAGAAACCAGTGAAGGCCCCAAAAAATGGGCACAAAGCGCTGTACTGTTGTGTTCTCACATACACCTTGCCTCACAACAGTCCCCTAAAAAGCACACACATGGCAACAGAGATATCAAACCTAAATACATTACTTTTCTGTGCTACCTAAACACAAAGCTTGAGAAAGCACAAACTTGCCTAAAACCAACTATGGTCACTTGAACAGAGACCATCCTAAAAGAGATAAAGTATTAGAGGCAGGTGCCAACAATGCTCTGCTGTGCACACAAAAACAGTGTCAACAGCAAATAATCTCTAGTTTATGAGATGCCGACCTTCAAAATCTGTCAATAGAAGTAGGCAGCCAGGCCCCAGACATACAATTTCCTAAATGAATTAACTATCCTCCCCAAAACCGAGCCCTGTTGTCACTGTGGGAATGCAATAGAAAGCACCTAAGAAAATCCTCCTGAGAGTCCCAAGATCATGAACCACTCAGTCCAGCAATCCTCACTGCTCTGGACTCCACTTCAACACCTGCTCTCTCCCAGCCCCTTACAATCTCCACCTTGCTTCCTCCTCCATTTCTAGGACATGAAATAGCCTGCCTGGAAGACAATCTCTCACTCTCAATTTCTGAATCACAATGGCCTACCCTCACCTTGGCTCCCAGGATCCATCCTAGACCTTAGTTGCAGCCTTCTTAAGTTCTCCTTTCTATGTGACATTTACAAGGAGACAAACTGCAATAACCAGTGACCCAGGAATCACGTTGTCTTCACACCATCAGACATGGAGGCACCAATGCAGAGCAAATATGTCCTCAAATCCCCTAAGACTCACTATGGGGATATAGCCACAGGGCATCAAACTAAGGATCCTCTCTTGACATGCACACTGGGGAAACTTTGGGGAAACTTTTGAAAACAGGTAAACAGGAAAAAACCCACAGTGGACACCGAAATACGCAATTCCCTATCCCCACAGACAGCATCAGAGATGCCATTTCATAATCCCAGGAAACAAGCAGCTGAGAACAGCCTCCCCAGGGCTACCTCATTTCAATATTCTATGAGACTCCAGCCTTAGAGCCACCCCTGGCCTCTTAAGAATCCTCCTCACAGCTGCTCCCCTCCAGAAAACACTCACAGACTGAGCAGCGTCTCTCCTCTCCTCCCTCCCCGCCTCCCCCTCCGCACCCTCTCCCTTCCCACAGGACTTGCGCCCAGGGCGGCAGCGGGCATAGGCACCGCACTCTGGGCTCCCCCCTGACCCCGTCTCTGAGCCCCCTTCCCTGAAACTCCCCCACTCGGCCACGGCGGCCCCCACAGACTCCCCCATGACCTCCCCCAACCTAAACCCTTCCTCGCTTCTGTCTCCTCACAGGGACGCCCTGTACACCACCCGGACTCACCGCAAAGTTTCCGCGATGGGTCTATGACGCCAGCGGGAACCGTGGGCCCCAGTCGGACTGGCGGGAACACATTCCCGTAGGCTGACGACTGAAGACTCCATGAAAGGGCACCATTCCCCCCAAACGAAAGTGAACGACCTCCCTGAAGACTCCATAGCTCCATAACGAAAGGTAAGAGCCCCCATTTACATGTAAGGTTTTTTCAGAGCCAAATACACTCTCATCCTCGTTCCCACAGAGCTATTTACCTCAACTTAGACTAAGCACCGGTTCTAAGAACACCAACGGGCACCTCCTGCGACAGGACAAATCTGTCTTCATGTGCACAGTGTGGGTTTCTCTCCCCTCACAGCCTTCTCATCCTAATCCAGGGCATGTTTTTTATTACAAAAGTAACCTATCTTTGCCACTGAAAGATACCATTTCTACATTCAAAGTTCACTGAGGGGAGAAATACTATTTCTTCCATCACAATGACAATGAGACATGAAATAAATTTTCTTTCACAGAAAATGCACGAGCAGGCTCTTCTCTGAACACTTCTTTCTAACATACCGAACAGCCAATACCCATTGCAGAAAGTCTGCCTTAAGAAACCCTCAGTTCAGTCTCCAATCCCTATTCCCTCTCCTTCACTTTTATTTACCTGAAACCACCTTCACCTCCCTTTACTCCACTTTCTCCTCCCGGCACCCATGACAATGAGTCTCCAAGGCAAAGGAGACCCATCATGAATGGCATTGCCTCCATTTTGACCTCTTCACAACCATGTACCCACAAGAATACACTCAGAGGAAAGCTATGAGACAGCATCAGGTGAGCTGTCACCCAATGACCCCTTCACTTCTCCATGACCCTAACCCTCTCCCTTCCTTGATACACCCCAGCCCCCTGCTCCAATGGCTTCAGCTTCCCCATGGGCTGCTTTGTCCTCTTCCCTCTACCAGAAACCCAACTCGCTAGACACGGCAATAATTGACTTCCCTGCATTGTAGAAAGCTTCCACCATGCTGGGTCACTGCAACCCTACATCTGGGCCCTCTCAGGACATATTTGCACATCACTTCACTGCTCCCTTGTCAGACCACCCATCGCGGGGATCCTCTTCTCCTCTTCACCTCAAGAATCCATTCTGGGGGGAACCCTTCCTTCCAACATGCTAAACCCTCCTGCTCTCTGTGTTCAGTCGTAGGAAGGATGAATGCTGACTCTATCTACCTTGGATTCACACTACTAAATCTCTCCCATACAAACTCAACAGCACTCCAACACTCCGCACACCCACAACACACAGGAAAGAACAGGTAACCTGAATAACATTTCCTGACCACATAGGTGGACAGCTTCCCCCCCCACGATGCAACCAAGTTATTCACTGGCCATGGAGTGATGGCAGAGACCACCCGACACTACATGGCGGATCACACCTACCCATATAGACTCGCTAAAGTCGGTGGGCCCTGCTTTCCCACGGACTCCTCCACTGCCCCTGAAATGGACCCCATGAGTTCCCTTTAAATTATGGCCCAACCTCCCAGCTACAGGGTAACCCAGTGATCGCTGACCCCCTCCTTCAGTGGGTGAGATAAAACCCCCTCTGTTTCCTCTTCACTTTTCTTGCACTGATGCCTGTCTATCATATCTAACGAGAGCACGCCTTTGAAATGTAAGGGTAATTTTTTCCTGCAGTCCTCAGAGCAAGCATATCAGCAGAGCAGAAGGCAACCACCCACATCGTTGTTACTATCATGGTCATTGTTACCTATCTTATTCCTGCACACGTAAAAGAAATTTCAGTATATATAGTTGTTGGGCAGATAAAATGTATTATGCTCATTTTGTTAAAGATTACCCTGCCCACGAGGAGGCCGTCGCCCAGGTGATATTAATGTGTGTTGGGGTGGGCTAAAGGCAGGCAGAATCCTTGTAGCCTGGGGCTTGGTTTTGGGATAAAGCCTTTCCTACCCTTTTTGATGTGGGGTGGTACAATCCAATCATGCCTCAGAAAGTGACTTTGTATTAGAGACTTCCCTATTTTGTATACTGGATTAAGGGTTTGGATTTCTACACTATAAAATGGAGATGGAGCGGGAGCTTGTGCTCTTAGTTCCTGAGATTAGCATTAGAGGAGACAGCAGAGAGCAAAAAGAGGCCATGTGGCCAGGAGAAGCAGCCAAGATGGCGGAGTGCTGAGATGCCAGTTAGTGCAGTTTGTATCTGGGATAAGGAAGGAGATGTGGAACTGAGGAGAACAAGGCTGGTGAGCTAGAAACCTTTGATTCTAGGAAACTTGGATAAGTCATTGGCTTTGTGAGCATTGAATGTGAGTGGGTTTTGGAGGTCAGTGTGTATTTTTACTTGCCCGCCGGGTGCAAGCTAGAATTAGAGATTATGGCCCACCAGTTTTTGGCTCCATTGTTTCTTTACCGACTGTCCAAATCCAATGTGAACCTGCATGGGCCTGGCTGCTGTGATGGGAGCCCTGGCTGTGGCTACTGGCTTTACAATAGTATATACATTTTTACTTTAAATCAGTCCCACAGAATTCCCCAGCTTGCGTTCTCGTTCTTGGCCTCCCTAATCTATCACCAATCAATTTCATGTAACCCCCATGTCTTCAACTTCGATTCTGATGTACAAAACACTGGGCAAAATGCCATTTGCCAGATCATTTTTTTAGTCGCTGAGACTTTGATTACCAGCAATTGTCAACAGTTTAGCTACAATAAACTCATAAATATTCTACAGGTCTGGACGTTGCTTAAGTTGACAAGGGAGACCTGGGGCGGAAAGTCTCCCTCCCCTTACTAAACATCTCCAGGGAGACGCCGCCCCTCCATGGAATCAGAGCCACTCTATAGAGGGAGGGCCCCTCACTCGGAAGGTCACCTAATCCAAGGAGGGAGATCCTCTCCAGGGAGTTATCCGCTCTTCCGACAGGAAGCTCCTGTCTAAGGCGAGGCTGGAGCTCTTTTCCAGGTAATGACCCAACCACAAGGAAGTATCCTGCCCCAGTCCACGCCAGGCTCCTTGGAGCCCCGCGCCATCCCCGCCCCGCGCTGTTGATGTGCCTTGCTAGCCCTGCCCCGTGCCACCCTGAACAATGCCATCACCCCTGCACCGCGGGAACTCTGCCTGTCTCTTCATTGCATCGCCATCCACCCTGCCCCGCGCAGCTTGGCCCCGGCTGCCCCACTTCTCGCAGTCTCCGCCCCTCACAGCCACGCCCCACACCTTCCACAGTGCTCCCTACCCTGTTCGCATCCGCAGACCCAGGCTGTAAGCCTCGCCCCGCCCCGCCCCATGCCTTCTGCACCTCAGGCCCTCTGCAAGCCTTGCCGCCCCACCCACCACTCCCTCGTAGTCCCCGCCTTCATCTATCACTGCACCACACCATCCCCGTGCCTGGCCCCACGCCAACCCCGCCCCGTGCTGTCCCCGCCTCTCGCCGTTTCTGCCCTATGCCATGCCTAAAGCAGAAGCATGCAAAGAAATTCAAAGTGAAAAAAGGGGAAAAGACACATTGGTGATGCAGAAGTAGGTTGACAGTTTTTTGGTTACATGCACCCAGATAGCAGCAGAGGAAAACACTTTCTGGTGACTTTTACCTAGCTGTTATTTTCAAGATGCACAGGAGGTGGCAGCAAAAACATAGTTGTGGTTCAAGATCGGCCAGAAGAGTGCACACTCACATTGTCCTGGACAATTTGAGCAATCCAAGTACACCTTGCAGCCTTGTGTTGAATATTGTACTTTTTAAAAGTTTTTATATTTTTTAAGAAAACTTGCACATAAACTGATGATTCAGTGTTGGGCAGATAAAATATATTAAGCTCACTTTGTTAACGATGGTGCTGCCTACATGGAAGGCCATTGCCCAGGTGATGGTATTGGTTGCCCTTCTTGCTTGGGATGGGCATGATTATATTAATGTGTGTTGGGGTTGGGCTGTGGGCAGGAAGAATCCTTGTAGCCTGGGGCTTGGTGTTGGGACTATGCCTTTCCCACCCTTTTTGATGTGGGGTGGTGCACTCTCATAAGGAATCTCATTATGCCTCAGATAAGTGACTTTGTATTAGAGACTTCCTTGTTTGTATATTGGATTAAAAGTTTTGGTTTCTACACTATAAAGTGGGGCAGACCGGGAGCTTGCTCTCTCTCAGTTGCTGAGATTAGCATTAGAGAGGAAAGCAGAGAAAGGCCAGTGGAGGAGGCCAGGAGAAGCAGCCAAGATGGTGGAGTGCTGAGGAGAAGCTATTTTGTGCAGAGAGAAGGAGATGGGGAACAGAGGTGAATAAGGATAGTGAGCTAGAAACCTTTGATTCTAGGAAACTCGAATAAGTCAGTGGCTTTGGGAGCCCTGAATAGAAAGGAAGCATTTTCCTACTGTGTGTATTTCTTGCCCACTGGGTGCAAGCTAAAATTAAAGGCAATGGCCCACCAGTTCTTGGTTCCATTGTTTCATTACCATCTGTCTGAATCTAATGCAAACCAGCACGGGCCAAGTGGCTATGTTGGTGGCCGTGGCTACTGGCTTTACAACACCTATGGATGTGGGCCCCACACTGAAAACCAGGACATAGAGAGACACACAGAGGGTCCCCACACAGATGCCACACTGCTCAACACAGATTCAACCACAGATGCTGCAGACTGAATCCACATCTGTACCTGAAACCTCACAGCCAAACTCCAGACATGGAGCCAGACAATGGACCCAAGTTTCCACACAGACACAGGAGCTGAGCCAGATCCTTACAATGTAAATACTGCTGGGACTCAATACAGAAAACTCATGACTCTCTGAATCCAAGCACCTAGCTTCTCAGATGTGTCTTCATGCCAGTGTAAATGAGGAAGCACTACATAATTCCACCAAACCCTGCAAAAATTAACCAAAACAGCTAACAGTGAAAAAACAGAACAGTAACCCCAGCTGGCAGATGTCCACATCTCAGCTGCAGCACCTCCCTGAAGTCAGTTTCTCATCCTTTATCTTCACAGGTCCAGCTCACTGACAGGATGAGGGATAAAAAACAGACAAACACATTTTACCACTGGGAGGGTGTTGGGCAGATAAAATGTATTATGCTCACTTTGTAAAAGATAACGCTGCCCACGTGGAGGTGCCCAGGTGATATTAATGTGTGTTGGGGGCAGGCAGAATCGTTGTAGCCTGGGGCTTGGTTTTGGGATTAAGCCTTTCCCACCCTTTTTGATGTGGGGCGGTACAATCCAATCATGCCTCAGAGAAGTGACTTTGTATTAAACTTCCCTGTTTTGTATATTGGATTAAAGGTTTGGATTTCTACACTATAAAATGGGGCAGAATGAGAGTTTGTGCTCTTGGTTCCTGAGGTTAGCATGAGAGAGCAGAGAGAGTAGAGCCAGCAGCAGAAGGAGGCCACGTGGAGGAGGCCAGGAAAAGCAGCCAAGATGGCAGAGTGCTGAGTGAGATGCCAGTTTATGCAGAGTTTGTATCTCAGTTTGTACAGAGTTTGTATCTGGGATATGGAAGATGGGGAACTGAGGAGAATAAGGCTGGTGAACTAGAAACCTTTGATTCTAGGAAACTCGGATAAGTCAGTGGCTTTGTTAGCACTTGTAGGGCCAGGAGCCGCCATCGTGGCCATTCACATGCAGGTTCCCATTGGATTCGGGCAGACGATAAAGAAATGGCGGAGTCAGAGGACGGGGGGCCATCCTATTTATTGGTGTCTCACCAAGACAGGCAAACCACAAAAGAAGACAAGGGAAAAGCAGAAAACCAGCTCTTCCCATGAAGGGCAAGGGATCAGGGAAGCCCCTGCAATTGTGATAGCAGGAACTGTGTGTCCAAGCTCCCGGTCTGTCCCACTTTATAGTGTAGAAAACCAAAATCCCTTAATCCAATATACAAACAAGGAAGTCCCCGATACAAAGTCACCCATCCAAGGCATAATTGGATTCCTCATGAGAGTGCACCACCCAGATAATACAATCATTCAAGGGTGTGGGGAAAAGCTTAGTCCCAAAACCAAACCCCAGGCCACAACGACCCGGCCTGCCCACAGCCTGTCCCCCACACCCAATATAAGTCACAAGCGAGCAAACATATATATCACATTTACAAACTTATTTGACCAACAGCACTGAATATGATTGGGTTTTGGAGCCCAGTGTGTGTTTTTACTTGCCCGCTGGGTGCAAGCTAGGATTAAAGACTATTGCCCACCAGTTTGTGGCTCCGTTGTTTCTTTACCGACTGTCCGAATGCAATGCAAATCTGCATAGGTCAGAAGGTTGCTGTGATAGTGGCCCTGGCCCTGCCTACTTGCTTTACATTTGGCGTAGTCAGTAGGATTCGATACAGATTGGCAAGGAGCCTTTGAGTGGTGGAGTAGAGGACTGGCTAGTGTTAGGGTTCCCCATGGCTGTCCTTTTGGGGATCATAGGCTGGCTGATTTTACAGCCATGTGTGAGGAAACTGAGAGCTCTGTGGAAGACGCTGCCTGGGACCTGCAAACCTAGCAGTGGAAGGAGCTGGAGCAAATGTGGGAGAAGGAGATGCTGACCCTGGAGCTGGAGGAAGCGCTGGAGGAGGAGACCAACCAGGCTTGCGAGATTCGCCTGGAAATGGAGCAAACACTGGAGGAGGATTCACAATTTCGTGAGTTGCAGATTGCCCTGGATGTTGTGGAGAGCCAGCAGCGGCAGGAGGCCGGGGCTGAGGCTGAGGCTGAAGCCGGGTCCGGAGCTGCAAGGCCTGCGGAGCAGAAGGCAGCAGCGGACAGAGGCTCAAACCCGGCAGCAAGAGCTGGTGTTTTCAGTTCCTCTTTGGAGGATGAGGAGATTTGGGCTGGAGTTGTGATCTGCAGTCTCCAGAAGATGGAAGCCCAGCTGGAAGGAGCACCTACTACAGCCCTGGTAGGTCTGCGATTTTGGGAAATAGGGCTGGACATGCGTGCTGGAGTAGAGATGGAAATACTGACTGCCATTGCCACGTGCCCCTCTTTGGGACAGTGTAAGACCTGCCAGGATGGCAGGAATGAGGGGGGTGGCTGATGCCCCATGTTTCCTGGATGACTGGAGTGGGCATTGGCTCCTTTGTTGGATGGACTTACGGATTATGGATTTTGGACAATGTGAAATACCCCGATGGAGGTGGGGGGTCGCTTTGCTGGAAGCACTCCCCTGCCTCGGGAAGTTTTTCCCGTGGCTAGAAAGAAGGCCAAGGACATTTTGCGCTTTGGGCTAAGTGCTCAGAGACTGGTGAAGTGTACCTTTGTGATTGTTGAAATTGTATGAATTGTGCTGTTGTAATTTGTGTAATGTGCCTCATTTCCTTGCACAGGGATGCCAGTGATGTAGATTGTGGGTAGTAAAGTGAGCATAGGGGTGGATTGTTAGGCAGATAAAATGTATTATGCTCACTTTGTAAAAGATAACGCTGCCCACGTGGAGGTGCCCAGGTGATATTAATGTGTGTTGGGGGCAGGCAGAATCATTGTAGCCTGGGGCTTGGTTTTGGGATTAAGCCTTTCCCACCCTTTTTGATGTGGGGCGGTACAATCCAATCATGCCTCAGAGAAGTGACTTTGTATTAGACTTCCCTGTTTTGTATATTGGATTAAAGGTTTGGATTTCTACACTATAAAATGGGGGCAGAGGCCCTGGCTGGTTGGCTCAGTGGTAGAGCATTGGCCTGGTGTGCGGGGGACCCAGGTATTATTCCCAGCCAGGGCATATAGGAGAAGCGCCCATTTGTTTCTCCACCCCCTTCCTCCTTCCTCTCTGTCTCTCTCTTCCCCTCCCGCAGCCAAGGCTCCATTGGAGCAAAGATGGCCCGGGCACTGGGGATGGCTCCTTGGCCTCTGCCCCAGGTGCTGGAGTGGCTCTGGTCACGACAGAGTGACGCCCCTGAGGGGCAGAGCATTGCCCCCTGGTGGACAGAGAGTCGCCCCTGGTGGGTGTGCCAGGTGGATCCCGGTCGGGTGCATGCGGGAGTCTGTCTGACTGTCTCTCCCCGTTTCCAGCTTCAAGAAAAAAAAAATGGGGGCAGAATGAGAGTTTGCATTCTGGGTTCCTGAGGTTAGCATGAGAGAGCAGAGAGAGTAGAGCCAGCAGCGGAAGGAGGCCACATGGAGGAGGCCAGGAAAAGCAGCCAAGATGGCAGAGTGCTGAGTGAGATGCCAGTTTATGCAGAGTTTGTATCTCAGTTTGTACAGAGTTTGTATCTGGGATAAAGAAGGAGATGGGGAACTGAGGAGAATAAGGCTGGTGAGCTAGAAACCTTTGATTCTAGGAAACTCGGATAAGTCAGTGGCTTTGTGAGCACTGAATGTGATTGGGTTTTGGAGCCCAGTGTGTGTTTTTACTTGCCCGCTGGGTGCAAGCTAGGATTAAAGATTATTGCGCACCAGTTTGTGGCTCCATTGTTTCTTTACCGACTGTCCAAATCCAATGCAAACCTGCATAGGTCAGAAGGCTGCTGTGATAGTGGCCCTGGCCCTGCCTACTTTCTTTACAGAGGGAAAAGCAGAGGAGAGATGGGCAAAGGCTGGAAGAGGCTGTGATCTGAGAAGTGCTTCTGGAACCTGGCCGGCTGGGGGAGGCTTCAGGACCAGTGAGCCCTGACCTGAGCTGAGCAGCTGGGGCAGGACTGCCCGGCAGTGGCGTGGCCAGACTCATGCTAGCTGAAGTGCACCCCTCACCCCAGATACCCCATTACCTCTCACAGGCTGGCGAGAAGCCACGTCCATGTCTCTCCTTGCTCTTGACCTCAGGACACCCTCTGCCCAGCACAGACCTGTTGGAGCCAGGAAGAAAGAAGTGGCTCCAGGTCTCTCCTTACCTGTTTCTGGAGGCTCCAGCTGCCCATGAGATGCTGGGCTGGAGTCTGGAGAAACAATTTTCCTCCAGGCCTCTCCTGGCCCCTTCCTACAGAAACCTCTCCTGCCCATCATTCTGGCTAAAGCAGGGGTGGAAATTCAGCCACAGATGACCCCTTTCACCACACAAGCTACTGCAGCTGGGATACAAAATCCTGCTCAAGGTCATTCCTGTCCAGTGAACTGAAGACTCACTGTGCTCTTCACTCTCTGGCCTGAACAAGGAGGGAGAATTCACTGGCCAGTCTCTCCTTCCAGTTTTCCCATGACCTCCTCCAAGAGTTACATGCAGAGGAGATAAATATTCATCGCTGAGTCTCTCCTCATCCCCTAGCTAAAACATCTGCTCTTCTCTCACACACTGACCTCAAGCCTCATAAAAAACTCGCCATAAGGTCAGCTGCCTCCTTCTCTAGACGTCCCCTCTTCTCCATGGTTGCTGGGAATCAGGATAGAAAATCTGCCTCCAGGTGTCACCTCACTCCTCACCCCAGGACACCAGATGTCAGACATGTGGATCCAGAGAACAAACCTCTCAGGGTCTTTCTCCTATAGCTTATAAAAGTTCTTATTTCTGGAGCTTGGAACATGCATCTAGGCTCTGGACTTGGCTCTGCTGCCTGGAAGCCTGTGAGGTTAGACCTCATCATGCTCAATAAACTGGGACCACAACAGTGTGTTTCTGAATCTGCTTTGCATCTATAGGTAGGCTCACAAAAAGTGGCCCCATGGAATAGTTCATCTAATTTGGGACATGAGCCATGTACCTCAGAAATAGTCTGGGTACCCTTTTTGGGTCCTCACAAGCTGCCTGTAGCTAGCTGTTCCCCATTCTCTCTCACCTCATCCCCTCCACTTACCTAGTATCCCCTGAACAACACTGCTCACTTCACATTTGAATTCTGATATGTGAACAGAAATAGAGCCCTCGGAGCTCCAGTGGCGCAATCGGTTAGCGCGCGGTACTTATACAGAAATAGAGCCCATATCTACTAAGAGAGAGCACACCTAAAGTGTACAAAACAGCTGGAAGAACAGCTATTCTGCTACAGACTGAATTTCCTCATCTTCCCCTCTTGTTCCACCCCATGCACTCACCAGGTCCACAATGGGGGGGGACTGGAGGACAATAACTACCTGCTCCTAGCAGGCTACATGGGGAAACTGAGCTTCTTCATAGCCCTACACCTTTTCCTTGTTCCCTATCTAACCTGGCCATGGAGGAAGTTGATAGGGAGGTTCCGCATTTAACCAAACAGAAGACATGATTATTCCAGAGCTTGACTTATTCAACATGTCTGCACTATAAACCCCAGAATGTGAGCAAATATTTTCCCTATAACAGTACACTGAGACATGAAGAACAGCACAGAAAGCAATGTGACCCAACGTATTCATCAATGGATAACATTCTAGATTACTCCTCAATTCTCAGAGTTTAACTCACTGCATTAATGGGGTGTGGTTTCTACATTCCCAGGCCAATCATTCAGGTTCCAGAATGATCTTTGAACACGTGTTTCTCACCCAGGTCGAATGGTGGCCCCAGGGACAACCGCAATGTATGCAGACACTTTGGATTGTCATGAGCCTGGGCTGAGGGCGGGTCATAACAGCAGGCAGTGAGTGCACAGAACAAAGACTGATAAGCACTTGCAATGCACAGGACAATTCTGAAAAGCAAAATAAAACACAGGAGCTTGCACAACTAGATACACACATGCATTCCAGTATGAAGGTACAAAAATTAAAACTTTGGGGTAATGACATGTCAATAGACAAAATGACAAATCAGAAAAAAATGCCCAGTAATACCTGCACATCCATGTAAAAATTTTGTCTGAGATATCTTTTTAGTTGCATGAAAACAATATGCATTATATAATATATACTGTGAGAAAAGTAAATACAAAAAAACTAGAGCCTTATATCATAGCCTTGACCAAACTCCATTCCTTATAGATCTTAATAACCAGCAGTTTGGTGGAGAAACCCCATTCTGGTAGGCCATCAGTCAGTGACGAGTCTGTAGAGGCTACACGGGATAGCTCCCTAAGGAGCACTACACAATCTGTGCATGAGCCCACATCAAACTGCACTGAATAGGTATAAAACTGGGAGGGTTTTTCTTTTATTTGGTGCAGATTTCACATTTCTATCGTCTTTTGTTGCATTCCTTTGACTGGTCAAAAGTTCACCATGACTTTACGGACACACTGTATTCAATACTAATATAGGACATGAACTCACGTAAAACATAAAGGTCAGAGATTGACTAAGATCGGTTGAGGCCCCGGGTGCACAAGAAAATATTGGGCCCCTTTTGCCTATGAAAAAAGTGTCAAGTTGGGGTTTTGTGAGGCCCTTCAATACTCGGGGCTTAGGGTGCACACCCTGTGTGCCCACCATTAAATTCACCTTTGATCAAAGTACAAAGAGATTGAAAATGAAAGAATGGGTAAAGGCACACAGGTGGTACAAAAGTAGGTTTACATTTTTTAGTATGTCAAACAGTTATTTGTGGGATTACTATTTATGAACAATTGTGTTGTTTCCATATGAACAAATGTAAACCTCCTTTCGCACTTATCTGTATTACATGCAAAATTATATAATAGCATACAGTACACTTGAGGGCAAAATGCATTAATAGAAATGAACAGCACTTCATATCAGTGACTTTAATTAACTAGGGAGTTCCAAATTGTTCTGTGCTCAATAACATAAATTCTTCTATACAGAACAGACCTACAAGGGAAAATGAGCAAATGTATAATCATAACAGATTTAACCCAACACCTATCCCTTCTAGACTGAGCATGCCTCTTTCAGAATCAATAGGTTCTGCCTAACCAGACAGTGGTAGAGTAGATATAGAGTCACACTGGGAAGCAGAGGACCCAGATTTGAATCCCAAGTTCACTGGCATGAGTGTGCAGAGTCATTGGATTGAGCATGGGATCGATCATACACATGACCCCCATAGTCACTGGCTTAAGCAAGAGGTCACTCTCTCTGATGGAGTCCTCCCCACCCCCCATCAAGGCACATATGAGAAAGAAGTAAAAATACTAGAATGGGAAGTAATTGAGTGCAGGGACATGAGTTCCTAGCACAGTGCCTGGTATATATGATGGGCACTTTCAAAGGCTTTATGAAAGCATGGCATAAATGAAAGAAGGAAAACAAATGAAAAGAATGGTGATAGAAAAATCCAGGGAGGAAAAGAGGAGGAGAGGAAGAAATAAAAAGAAAAACAAATCATAGCTAGAGAGAAAAAATGGGGGAGGAAAAAGAGAGGTTCATCACAATTATACACATTCACATTCTTTGAGATTCAAAGTTGATGATAAAAGTTCTCCGCATTTACCAAGCATTCAGAAAATATTATTAGAACATTAAAGAATACATGGAACTTACTGGCTCCATGATGTTGAATTTCTTGGACTCCTGAACTTCCTAGATTTGATAAACGTAATCAAGGGAGGACTCAAAAAAATGTGCCTCTCTTTGTCCACATTCTACAGGCATGTCTACCTGTAGAATGGTAGCAAATGTCACAAATTGGCACTGTCATTCACACAAGTCAGTGCTTATGTAATGAACAGAATGCTGGAGCTAGAGGAGACTTTAGGCACCATGGAGTGATCTGGTCCCTTTATTTTATAAATAGGAAACATGAAGCCAAGAGATAAAAAGCTAGTAAAGCAAGACTCCTGGTTTCTGGTCCTACAAGTAAGAAGCTTGGCAGTTATCATGCCCATTCTCACAGGAGAATAAAACTAAACAAGGTGAAAATAAACTACTCCTCCTGGATCCAACAACTAATTGAAGTCAGAGAAAAAACCAATGTCTCAAAAATTGTACAGAAATTTGAATATGGGGAATAAGAACGTATCAGAGCAGAAGCCTGTTGCTGCAGCCAATATCAGACTTTATTTTAGAACTCTCCAGTGGGTCCAACATAATGGCACATGTGGACGCTGGACTTGCAACCTCGCAAAAACCCATCTAATGTATCCCTTTGCTTAAAAAAATTACTCCTGAAAGACAACTGAAAAACAATTAAACAGCTTCTGCACAAGCTAGAGAGAGAGAGAGACAGAGAGAGAGAGAGAGAAATAGGAAAAGAGAGCAGTATAGAGAAGGCTGAGGAAACATGAGAGCTCAGCAGGAGGTAAAGGAACAGCTCAGGACCAAAGAGACCAGTGAGCGCCACTGTTTACACATCCCGGGCCTGTGGATAGAAGACGGGAGCTCCATCCAGGCTCTATGGCCACCTGCAGGGCGCGGCAGCAAACCGCCAGCCACCTCTCCTGGAGCTAAATACAATAGAATCATGAGGGCAGCTTAGCTTGTATAAGAGAGCTCCTCTTCCCAGATATCGACCCAGCAGGTAGGTATGGGGAAGTGGCAACATTTTGCCCACTGAGCTTTATGTGAATGTGGGGCCCCCCACCTAGAGAGAGTGCAGAGCTAGCAAAACACTGCAGTACCAGCTGCAGGACTATTTGACCCAGAGAATAGTGCAGCCATAGTGGGTCACTACAGGAGTTACTCCTCCTGAAAAATATGGAGCTGGCAAATGGTCTATGGTCTGCACACAGGACTCCCTGATCAGAGAAAGTGCAGAGAATGGGGGGCGCTGCTGCACGCACTGGTTGGGCGGCTCTACCCCAAAAAAGCACAAAGCAAGCAAAACCTTGCGGTCTAGTGTGGAGGGAGGAGGGCAATGCTGTGCATGTGCACAGAGCTGCCAAGCCCCAAGAAGGTGAAGAATGTGGGGTAAGGCTGTGTGTGCACCCAGGTTACCCCACCAGGACAAAGAGTGGATCTAATAGGGGGTGAGATACAAGAAAGCAATCAGGTAACCCAGCGCAGACCGTGCTCTGACAACAGATAATGAAAACAGAACACGCAGAGCACACACCACGCAGCCCCTTTTGCACAAGGCAGCCCTGCCCAGATTAAAAGGACAAGGAGGCTCACACACCCCAGGCGGCCCATTCAGAACACATTTCTTCAGGCCAGTTGACATGACAGGCACTGCATGCACCTTCCTCCCCCCAACGACAACTTGCAGGCTGAAACTGTTCAACACACAATGTAACAAAGACAACATGTTCAAATCTGGACGAGATGACTATTCCATTCAACTCAAAGGAACAAAAACAGACAGTCAAACAAAATGTAGAGACAGAAGAATATACCTCAAATGAAGGAACAAGGAAAAAACTCCGAAGAAATATCCTAGTGAAATGGAAATGGTTAATTGGACAGATAAAGACTTCCAAGCAAACAGTCATAACGATGTTCAATAAACTTGAGAGTAGAATAGAGGAACTCAAGAGAGCGCTTGAACAACAAGAAAATGTAATAGTCTTATCTGGCTTGAGCGCGGATTCACTGTTTTGAGCCCGGGATCCTAGACATGACCCCATAGTCGCTGGCTGAGCCCAAAGGTCGCTGGCTTAAAGCCCAAATTGCTGGCTTAAGCAAAGGAGTCACTGACTTGGCTGGAGTCCCCAGTCTGGCCCATCCTTGCATCCCTGGGGCTGGTCCCACGTGCACCTCATGGGCCAATCAGTCAGCCTCAGCAGCGTCTCCCAGGCAGGCATGTCCGGGCTGGGCCTGCAGGGTGGACAGGGATGGGATCCCGCGGGGCGGTGCAGAGGGAGCGGCAGGGCGGCATTGGCTGCGCTGCAGGTGAGCACAGGGCGGCAGGCTGGGGAGAGCCCGGACCCAGCGGGTCAGGGGGCGGTTCCTTCCAGGCGCTGCGCGGGGTCACGTGGCCATGTTTCTCCCCCTCCCCCCGCCCCCACAGGCCCTCCGGCGCCTTCAGGGACATCCGCGCCTACATCTCCCAGACGGGTGGCTGCCATCCTTGACTGGGAGAAGGTGTGGCCCCAACGTGGAGAAAAACCTGGACGCGCTGCTGCGCAAAGGTGAAGGCGCGCGGGCGGGAATCGCGGGCTGCATGAGGGCCGGCTAAGTGTCGGGGCTGCTCCTCCAAGCGCTTCGCTTTCGGGACCATGATTTTGTTTCTCCCCAGGGCTCAGCGCCCATTGGCCTGCTTTCATGGTTCACCGCTGGCAGGCCACCAAACCCCCGGCGGACGACACTGAGGACTCACATGAAGAATGGACTCGGAGGCAGCGAGGTGAGGGGCTGTAGGCATGCGCTGTCCATTTGAAATGGACCCAGGGTCAGGTCCCTAGCCTCTAAACAGATAACGAGGGACAGAGCTTGCGTTTAGCAAACAAGCGAGATGCATATAGTGCATTGTGAAGTAAGGGGGGATTTGCTACACTGCTTCCATGTTTAAATAATTACACATGTTTATAGATGTGTTAATGAGCAGGAACGGTATAAAAGTATAAAAGCACATAAGAAATAACTCATTGAGAACACTTCTCATCACAAGAGGAGGATGAAGGTCTGGCCAGTGAGCAGTGCTCCAGGACAGGGCTCCCTGGGCAGTGCCGGACACATTGCAGATGGGAAAGGATTAATCGTGGTGATTAAGGCACCTGGGGTTATGAGCCAGGGTAGGGACCATTGTATCAGGCCCTGTGTCAGCCATCTCTTCAATGTGTCTGGTTTTATGAGGGTGTGGTCAGTAAGGTCCTTCCGCTTTCATGGTCTAGCATTGAAACACAGATGAAGCACAGATGTGATCTCAAGCTTGACCCAATGGTTTCTGTGGTCCACGGAATCTGATGGTTAAGGAAGGGCAATAACAGCCAAATGTGTAAAGGTGAAAGGATAAGAAGAAAAGCAGGCAAGGTGGTCACTGTACCATTAGACTGGACAAGGCTATTCTGAAACAAGAAGACGGAAAGAAACCCTGGGCAAGTTGTTTAATTCATTAGAAAGTCATCCCCATACACCAATGTTCTGGGTTTGATGTCCAGTCAGGGCCCATATAAAAATCAACCATTTGAGCCTGACCAGGTGGTAGCACAGAGGATAGAGCATCAATCTGGGATGATGAGAACCCAGGTTCCAAACCCCTAGGTTGTGGCTTGAGGATGGGTTCACCAGCTTGTGCCGGGGTCCAGCCCCGGGGGGGATCCAGGGGTCCCACAGGAAGAGACGGCATCAGCGAAAATGGAGTGAGGGAGCCAAATTCTTTTCTTTCTCTTTATTCTCTGGTTAGCATTTACTGCCAGGCATCTCTGCCAAATGCTAGTATAGCTCCCTTTTTATACACGTACACTGAGTTACAATCACATGGTGTTAATTATTGCTTTTGTTTCACTATGTTTGCATGTTTCCAGATAACAGTTAATTTACATCTATGAGTCACAAACCAGGTAGCAAATCATTCAAAATACAAAATAACTTGAATAGCGATAACAACATCAGTAAAAGCTTTTAGAGTATTAGTTCTAAAAGGCTTGCCTCTAAAGAAATTAACATAACATTAAGAATAGCTTTCATCCAAAGATATGCAGAGTGCACTTGCAAGATAGCCCAGCAGCAACACAAGACATTCCGTGGATTTCCCTACATTTTTAAATCTCATGAGAACATCTCATTGAGAAAGCCTAGCAATTGCCTTTAGTCAAAAGACAATTCTCTTAGTTCTAACATGATTAAGAAGGAATTCTCCTACAGACTTAACCCTTTACGAGGGATATCATAGCCAGCCTCTTATGTCTATGAGCCCAGTTCAAGGGGCTTACAGGCTTTTCTGTGGAACTCACACCCTCTGTCTCATTTCCAAAGAAAACACTACGAATCTACAGGAAAAGCACGGTACTATTATCCCTGTGCCATAATTAATAGCACACACCCAGAAAAGGAGGGATATAAGGCCAGATTAATTCAAAAAGTCAAAGGGGGAAGTATCGTTGTGCCTTTCCTTTGCAGTGACTTTGTCACCCCACAGCCATTGGTCTTCTCTGCTGTGACTTTGTCAATCAGCAGTTTTTGATCTTCTTCTGCTGTGACCTTGTAAGCCAGCAGTTGTGGGTCTTCTTCTGCTGTGACCTTGTTAGCCAGCAGTTGTGGGTCTTCTCCTGCTGTGACCTTGACAGCCAGCAGTTGTTGATTGGCTCCCAACAAGCTTGAGTGTGGGGTCACTGGCTAGAGCATGGGATTGTAGATGTGACCCCATGGTCACTGGCGTGAAGCCCAACGTTGCTGGCTTGAGCCCAAGGTTGCAGGTTTGAGCAAGGGGTCACTGACTGAGCTGGAGTCCCCTGGTCAAGGCATGTATAAGAAAGCAATCAATGAACAACTAAGGTACCGCAGCTATAAGTTGATGCTTCTCATTCCTCTCCCTTCCTGTCTGTCTCTCTAGCTAAATAAAAAAAAAAAAAAAAGAAAGAATAATTAACCACTAAATGCATAAATGAGTGGAACAACAAATCAATGTTGTTCTCTCACTCTCTTCCCTCCTCTCTCTCTAAAATCAATAAATAATTTAATTTATTGATTTTAGAGAAATTATTTATTGATTTTAGAGAGAAGAGTGAGAAAGAGAGAATGGGGAGGCAGACAAGAGCAGGAAGCATCAACTTGTAGTAGTTGCTTCTTATATGTCTTGACCAGGCAAGCCTGGGGTTACAAACTGGTGACCTCAGTGTTCCAGGTCATTGCTTTATCCACTGTGCCACCACAGGTCAGGTAGACAGAAAAGAGAAAGTTTTATATTAAAGAAATAGATTTTCTGTCCACTTAAGTGACCTTTATTATATTTTTGACATGATCGGCTTTTTTTCTTTTTCTTTTTTATTTTAGTGAGAGATAAAGAGGGAGGGACAGACAGGAATAGACTGGCTAAAAGGAAGAGAGATGAGAACTATCAATTCTTCATTGCATCTCCTTAGTTGTTCATTGACTGCTTTCTCATATGTGCCTTGACTGGGGGGGCTACAGCACGGTAAGTGACCCCTTGCTCAAGCCAGCTACCTTGGACATGAGCCACCAACTACGGGGTCATGCCTATGATCCCATGCTCAAGCCTATGACCCTGTGCTCAAGTTGGTGAATGTGCACTCAAGCGGATTAGCCCACACTGAAGCCAGCAGCCTAAGGGTTTCAAACTTGGTTCCTCAGCATCACAGTCCATCCTCGAAAAGCAAGACCCTCTGGACAACACTTTAGATGAAAATTGGATAAGAGAAAATTATTTGTAGATTTCAGTTCCTCTGAGCCCTCTAGAAAGGCTAATAAGTATGACCTAGGTATGTGGGGTGGATTTTGGATAGGCCTGGATTTAAGCTCTACTAAACTGAGAGTGAATTCAGCACTGGAGCTTTGGGCAAATCTTACAAATTCTCTGAGCTCTTGAATGCCAATGTGTAAGGTGAGGATAAGTGCATATATGCTTTAATAGTATTCAATTCAATTTACTTATTTGTGTATATATTTATTTAATTTTTAGATAAGAGGAGGGGAGATAGTGAGGCTGACTCTCATATGCACCCTTACCAGGATCTACTGGCAACCTTAATTCTCGAGTACTGAGCTGGATTTCAGCACCTCAGGGTGATGTCCTCTAGCTAACCGAGCCATCCTTAGCACCCAGGGCCAATGCCCGAACCAATTGAGCCACTGACTGCAGGAAAGGAAGAGAGAGAGAAGAGGGAGAGGGAGGGGTGGAGAAAGAGATGGTCATTTTTCCTATGTACCCTGACCAGAATCAAACCCGGGATATACACTGGGCCAATGCTCTATACTGGCTAGGGCTTAAATTCAATGTAAAAGAACTGACACACACTGTCCAGTAAATACATCTCTGATAATAGAAACCATATGCTGCTGGCATTGTATACCTGCCTTTCCTAAATGCCTTACAAATACTGTGCCCTTAATAAATATTTTATGAATAACTAAATTATAGGAAATTAAACCTCAAAATGGGAAGATCTAGAAACAAAAATTGAATTGGCCATCTGTAACTATTATAGAGGCTCTCTGAGCAAATAGTTGACAAAAGAAAATACCAGAGTATGTAGAAGGACAGGTGATAATTTGATGGAAGGAAATTGTGTGTTTTCTGAAAAAATAGGGACTAACACTCCTAACTCCACCAAACTCACTCTTCTCCATCTTAGAACTCAGGAGAAAGGAGACTGAAGTAAAGATGTATAGCCTATGAGAAAGAAAAGACCATGTGCACCAAGAGGTCAGCAAGCCCCAGGATGATAACTACCTCTGTAAGTGACCCTCACAAAGCATGTTATGTCTTCATACAATAATTTCATCTGGTCATTTGCCCCTTAGAGCATTCCGTTTCCCTAAGGACTTGCACTACAGAATTGGGTTCAATGATGTGAGTTCCTGGGCTCTTTCTGAAGCTCTATATGTCCAGAAACATGCACTACACCTTCCCTAATCCCTGTTGCTCTCACCCCCAGATTGTAAGAAGTGTCAGAACTTCTTCATTGACAGTTGTGACGTGCATGGGCCCCCTACATTTGTAAAAGATAGTGCAGTGGATAAGGGGCATCCAAACCACACAGCCCTCACTCTGCCTCCTGGGTTGAGAATCAGATCATCGGGCATCCCTGAGGCTGGGTTTGGAGTGTGGAACAAGGCATCTGCTCTGCCAGTGGGTCTGCACTTTGGCCCTTATAAGGGCCAGATCACAGAAGATGAAGAGGCAGGCAACAACAGATACTCCTGGCAGGTGAGAAGTATTTACCTCTTCCCCTGTCTTGTGGCTTCCCAATCCCTCCCATAGCTTGGTGGGACCTGCCCTTCTACATGCTAGGACATGGATGGATACAATATGGTTAGCTCTGGGTACTGAGTGGACTCTGCAGACCATAGAGCTCCTGTTGAGGATCACAGATTAAGTGGGAGCAAAGTGGTACAGACACAAAGGAATGCCTCCTCCCAGCCCTGAGTGAACAGGTCAACTCAGATGTGATGAGTAAGAAAAGTATCATGTGGTCACAAGTGGCAATGCATGCAAGCTGAAAGAGTTTTGTTGATAGTAGGATAAAATAATTTCTCTATTACTTTCTCAACCAAAAAAAACTTTATTTTTTCTTCCTGAAATGCAGATCACCAAAGGGAGAAACTGCTATATGCATGTGAATGGGAAAGATGAATCCTGCGCCAACTGGATGAGGTAAGGCCAAGAAGTTTCTGGGAGTCACGAAAACAGTCATCCCTCTAAGGCCAATACATCTTTCCTTCTCACCATGCCTCCCTCAGCGGTCTTCCTCAATCCTCTGTTCCTCTTTTTTCTCCATTTGGTGCTCTTTCAAAGCAACAGGTATTTAGAGAAAAAATGGGATAAAAATATAGCATATGTTCTCAAAATATAAATCTCTATTCTAGACAAAATTTAGGCACTAGAAAAAAACTTTGAGGGTCTGAATTACACTTTAGTTGATCTAATGAACATTATTTAAGCTATTCCTATATTCTAGTTTAGATGAAGGTATTCATTACCTAAGCAGATCATATAACCCATCTTCTTATGGAGGATTAATTGCAGACAGAGTGAAACAATTGATATTACAAATATTTAACTATAATTTTTTTGAGAAGTTCACAGTGCCAGCATACTTAAACCAAGGACAGCTTAAACCAGTGGTCAGCAAACTGAAGCTCATGAGCCACATGCAGCTCTTTGGTCTCTTTAATGTGGCTCTTCCACAAAATACCATGTGCAGGTACTACCTCGATAAAAAATGTACCTACCTGTATAGTATAAGTTTAAAAAAATCTGGCTCTCAAAAGAAATTTAAATCATTGTAGTGTTAATATTTGGCTCTGTTGAATAATGAGATTGCCAACCACTGGCCTAAACCTGTAAGGGCAGCAAATATCCCAGCCTCCCTTCTAACTAGAAATGAGTTCTGAAGCCTGCAGGGCAATGATCATGGGACGCTTGCCTGAGAGGATCTTTTATGAGGGGTTACAAAATGTGAATAAGCTATTATTCTTTAAGATTTTGCTAACACAAAGAGACCTCCCAAGTCCTGGCAGGTTGACTCAGTGGTAGAGCCTCAGCCTGGCCTGTGGAACTCCAGAGTTTGATTCCCAGCCAGGGCACACAGAAGCGCCAATCTGCTCCACTCTTCCCCCTCTCCTCTATCTCTGTCTCTTTCTTCCCCTCCCCAGCCAAAGCTCCACTAGAGCAAAGTTGGCCCCGGCTCTGAGGATGGCTCCATGGCCTCCACCTCAGACACTAGAATGGCTTTGGTTACAGCAGAGCAGTGCCCCAGATGGGCAGATCATCACCCCCTGGTGGGCATGCCGGGTGGATCCTGGTAAGGCACATGCGGGAGTCTGTCTATCTCCCCGCTTCTCACTTCTGGGGGTGGGGGAGACCTCCAGGTTTTTATGGGAACCTGGTTGAAGCTACCTAAATAAAATGTGAGTAGAATGGAGAAAGGCCTCTCCAGAAAAGATGGACTTGGTCTGAGTATTGAATGATGTGAACTAATCTAGACATAGAATCCAACATCAAGTAGCAAGTTCTGTGATATAAACGGGACCTGAGTTAGTTTAGAGAAGCTAGAGTTCACTGTGTTTAATGGCCAATCAGGGTTAAGGTTACATCTGCAATTGGCTTTGGAAAATGTTATTAGGCAGGATGAGCACCGTAAGCATGACATGGACATTGGAAGTCATATGACATTGTGACATGCTCAGATATTGGAAAGAAGGTTCTCCGGGAGCACTGTGGGAGTGGGCAACATCAGAACCTCAATGTCAGGTGCACAGCTGGACATGGATCTGAGAGGTTGTAAGAACTCATCGCCTGTGGGTTTCTTTTCTTTCACCTGCCTCAATCCCAGGTATGTGAACTGTGCCCGAAATGATGAAGAGCAGAACTTGGTGGCCTTTCAGTATCATGGGCAGTTTTTCTACCGAACCTGCCAGGTCATCAGGCCAGACTGTGAGCTGCTAGTCAGGCACGATGATGAGTATGGTCAGAAGCTTGGCATCAAGTGCAGCAGCAAGTGGAAGAGAGAGCTCACAGCAGCTGGAGGTGGGCACAACTGTTCTTCAAAATGGAAAGAAAAGAGAGAACTCACCTTAGAAATTTTTATGGTACACTCTAAAGTCAGTAAGATTTCAAATCAGATGCTTCAGAAAAGAAGAATTTATTTCATATGCCTTTGATTCTTAGGAAAAATCTTTTTATTTTTTACTTTGGATTTAATTTTTTTATGTGAGAGGAGTGGAGATAGACAGATTCCTTCATGTGCCCCAACCAATATCCACCCAGCATCCCCAGTATGAAGACCATGCTCAGACTAGCCGAGCTATCCTCAGTGCTGGAGGTCAACACTTGAACCAACTGAGTTATCGGGCTGATGTTTGAACCAATTGAGGCACTGGCTCTAGCAGGGGAAGAGAGAGAGAAGGGAGATAGGGAGGGGAAGAGAAACAGATAGTCACTTCTCATTTGTGCCTGACCGAGGATTGAACCTGTAACTTCCACATGCCAGGCCAACACTCTGTCCACTGAGAAACTGTCCAGGGCCTGTTTTCTGAGTGCCACTCCTGTTTAGCATACAGGGTAAGAGCAGAGGTCGGATAGATGCCCAGCAGCCTGTGATCCAAGCTGAGACACTGGGGACCTTCCTGAGTGAGGTGGGACAATGGTGTTATTTTCAGCTACAGGGAAACTTATTCTCTTATTTGCTTTGTTAATTTTTGTAAAATACACTTTAGTGGGGAATCCTCTCAGAGATTACTTCATCTCCAAGTGAGAGAGGATGGTGGATTACCTAGAGAGAAATAGGAGTCAGGCATGTAAGAAGTATGGTTGGGGGCCCTGTCTGGTCAGTCGGTTACAGCATCATCTTGTAATACCAAGGTTGAGCCCGGTTCAGGGCACATATGAGAAATGACCAATGACTGCATGCCTAGGTAGAAAAATGAATAAATGCCTTTATCTCTCTCTCTCTCTCTCTCTCTCTCTCTCTATCTCTCCTTTTTCTTCTTCTATTTCTTCTTCCTCCTCCTCTCTGTCTCTCTAAAATCAATCAATTTTTAAAAAGTATGGTTGGAGAAATATTTTGAAACAGGACTTCCCATTGTATATGAAATGGGCAGACACTAAATAAAATCAAGTATGAATATTTGGTGTGAGGCTTGAGGAAGGACATATTTTCAGTTTATCATCTATGGGAAACTATGAGGGAATCAGTTCCTAATTAGGGCCAGTGGTCTTTCTAAACAACTGTGTTAAAATCTACGTGTATATAAGAAAGGTCAGCATTGTTCCACCCATACAAGGGGTGAAACAAGGTGTCAATGCTACTTGACAGTCCCTCATCTGGTAATATGTACAAAGGACCCTTGATATGGGCTTTCTGTATTAATAAAGAAGATACAGTACATAAAAATTAAAAGATAAAACAGACTATAAAGAAAAAAAAAACAGACAATAAAGAAACAGTTTGTGGAAGACAGAGATTATACTGTCAAACCCGTAAGAATGACTCATGGGAGATGTCTTAACATCAGACAAAACATTTGACCCATGCAGCCTTATCAACCTCTACCCTGATAAAAATTTACTCTTTCAGCAGAACCAAAGCCAGAGATACACCCATGTCCTTCCTGCTCTCTCATCTTCTCCAGTCAGAAATTCCTCACCCAACACGTGGGATGCAGTCACCCCCCTCAGATTCTCCCAGGAACATCTACAAGAAAATAACTCCCATCAGAGGATTCCTGCCCAGAGGATCCAAGTAAGCAGCAGCAACATACTTATACACAAAACTGGAATGACACAGCAGGTCCAGCGGTCAAAGAAAAGTCCAGCCTTTTGCTTAAAAGGACCAAGCAGAGGAGGATTTCAAGGGCCTTTTTCAAACCTTGTAAAGGACACATGGGAAGCTCTAGTGAACAAGAGAGAATGATACAGGGAGTGTCCAGCACAGGCCAGGAAGTAAATTCAGTGGACACAGGCAAAGTATCTATGGGAGTAGGAATGTCAAAAATTCTACCTGTCAAGTATGGAGAGTGTAGGCAAGGCTTTGAAGATAAGTCACATATTCTCAGACAACACAGGGCACACTCAGAGGAGAAGCACTATGTTTGCAGTAAGTGTGAGTGAGGCTTTACATGGAAGTCAAACCTCCTCAAACACCAGAGGACACACTCAGGGGAGAAGCCTTATATTAGTAGGGAGTGTGAAGAAGGCTTTACACAGAAGGCAGATCTCCTCATACAGCAGAGTACACAATCAGGGGAAAAACCCTATATTTGCAGGGTGTGTGAGCGAGCTTTGGCATGGAAGGCAGATCTCCTCATACACCAGAGAACACACTCAGGGGAGAAGCCCTATATTTGCAGGGAGTGTGAACGAGGCTTTGCACGGAAGTCACATCACCTCATACACCAGAGGACACATTCAGGGGAGAAGCCGTATGTTTGCAGGGAGTGTGAACGAGGCTTTGCACGGAAGTCACATCTCCTCATACACCAGAGGACACACTCAGAGGAGAAACCCTATGTTTGCAGGGTGTGTGAACGAGGCTTTGCACGGAAGCCACATCTCCTCGTACACCAGAGGACACATTCAGGGGAGAAACCCTATGTTTGCAGGGAGTGTGAACTAGGCTTTGTATGGAAGTCAGATCTCCTCATACAGCAGAGGACACACTCAGGGCAGAAGCCCGATGTTTGCAGGGAGTGTGAACAAGGCTTTGCACGGAAGTCACATCGCCTCATACACCAGAGGACACACTCAGGGGAGAAACCCTATGTTTGCAGGGTGTGTGAGTGAGGCTTTGCACAGAAGGCACATCTCCTCATACACCAGAGAACACACTCGGGAGAAACCCTATGTTTGCAGGGTGTGTGAACGAGGTTTTGCACAGAAGTCACATCTTCTCAGACATCAGAGAAAACACTCAGGGGAGAAGCCTTATTTTTGCAAAGAGTGTAGTGAGTTATTAGCATAAAATTGCATCTCCACAGCCATAGCTTTTACCTGGGTCATATCCCACATCTGAAGAGACTTCAGAAGGAGTCTACTGACCACTTCCCTCCCAAGAGTGTAATTAATACAAAAGTAACTCGTTAAACAAATTCTTCACTTTCATAACAAGAGATGAGCTAGACAAACAGTTCCTTAAGTGCTATGGGAATGTCAACACCAATCTCCTCCATGGTTTCTTGGCCTCCTGTTCTAATAAATCTTATCTTCATAAAACTTTGAAGCTCACATACCTCATTCCCCCTGTCACTGGAACCAGAGTTCCAGGAAAGCCACAGAGAACTCACACTGTCATGCATAGAAAATCAGCAACTGGAAATGTGGAAGTGTGAAGTCAATCCATTTAGCTTACTGCCCAGGGAGAGAGATTTGAGACAGACTCACCAGAAAAGGAATTTTCTTGACTCCCAGGAAGTGGATCCTTTTCTCCTCGTAGGCTCACAACCCTCCTCCCTGGGCTTTTCTTGGCTCCTGTCATGATTTCCTCTGACCTCTGTGTCTCAGTGGTGCAAACCAGGGAAGAACATGTGCATGTGCATGTCTGTGTACCTGGCTCAGTCTGGGTACCTGGTCTCCCTCACTCTCTCCTCACTGGCCTCTACAGGGTGAGCATCTCATGGTGCATACCACATTGACTACAGATAATTCAGTAGTTGCTTTGAATCTCAGCTCTGCCCTCACCAGCTGTGCAACCTAAGGCAAGATTCTCAACTTCCATTTTTCTGTATTTTAATCTATAAAATGAGAATGGTGACTGACCAGGCAGTGGTGCAGGGCACAGAGCCCTAAGCTGCAATTCAGAGGACCCAGGTTAAAAACCCTAAGGTCGCCAGCTTGAGCACAGGCTCACCAGCTTGATTGAGTGTGGGGTTGGAGGCTTCAGTGTGGAATCATAGACATGACCCCAGGATCAATGGCTTGAGCCTAAGGTTGCTGGATTAAGCAAGAGGTCATTCACTGTGCTGTAGCCTCCTGGTCAAGGCAATATGATAGCAATGAACAACTAAGGTTCCCTAACAAAGAATTGATGCTTCTCATCTTTCTCCCTTCATGTCTTTCCCTATCTGTCCCTCTCTCTGTCTCTCTTGCAAAAAAAAAAAAAAAGGAAAAAATTGCTTCTCTCTCTGCATTATCTAAAATGAATTAAATTAAAAAAGACTAGACTTGCCTGATCAAGGCACATATGAAAGTTGATGCTTTCTACTCCCACCTTCTCCCTCCCTCCCTCTCTACACTGTCTAAAATATTTTTTTTTGTATTTTTCTGATGTTGGAAATGGGGAGGCAGTCAGACAGACTCCCACAAGTGCCTGACCAAGATCCACCCGGCATGCCAACCAGGGGGCGATGCTCCACCCATATGGGGCACCACTCTGTTGCAACCAGAGCAATTCTAACACCTGAGGCATAGACCCTGGAGCCATCCTTAGCGCCCGGGCCAACTTTGCTCCAATGGAGCCTTGGCTGCAGGAGGGGAAGAGGGAAACAGAGAGGAAGGAGAGGGAAAAGGGTGGGAAAGCAGATGGGTGCTTCTCCTGTATGCCCTGGCTGGGAATCAAACCCAGGACTCCTGTACATCAGGCCGATGCTCTATCACTGAGCCAACCAGCCATGGCCTAAAATAATTTTTTTTTTTAAGGAGAGTCTTTTCATTTATTTATTTATTTTTTATTCATTTTTATTAGAGAAAAGAGAGAGAGAGAGAAAAGATATAGAGAGAACAGAGGGAGGAGCAGGAAGCATCAACTCCCATATGTGCCTTGACCTGGCAAGTCTGGGGTTTCGAACCAGCAACCTCAGCATTCCAGGTCAATGCTTTACCCAGTGTGCCACCACAGGTCAGGCTGGCCTAAAATAAATTTTAAAAAATAAATAAAATATAAATTGCTACACTCAATCTGTAGGAATAGAGATCTTCATCCCAAACATTTAGAGTCATTTTGGCTCAAATGAGATCCTAAAATCTACCAGTTTTCATGTTTCTTATGTTGATGAGACCAAGCACCTACCCTTGTAAAAATAAGCTCTGCCTGATATATCATTAGGAAATGACACAATAAGACTACAATAATTCAACACTCACAACTATTAGAACTGCTAAACTTTAAATATGACAGCACCAATGTTCACACGCATTCACTGTTTAATTCTTGGAGGTCCCCTGACTGAGGATCAAGCCTACAACCTTGGTGTATCAGAATGATGCTCTAACTAACTGAGCTACCTGGTGAGGGCATAACCCTGGGTTTCATCCAACTCTCATTTAGGGATAGAAAATAATCTTTCAGAACCAATATAATAACACAAAAAAAGAAAATACAGAAATAGAAAATATAACTAAGGAGGGAGGGGCATGCCCCCTCTTCCCTGAGAAGGAAGAAACAAGAAGAATGCAAAAGAAGGGAGCCTACAGGGGTAACTGAGTCAGGCAGTTATACATTATCTACTTCCTATAGTTCTCTGAAAGGGTGAACTGGGGCCACTTGCTACACAAAGCAAAGAAGATAAAACTTATCTGAAAACCACTTCCCTTTTTTATTTCTCAAAAGATTTTAAGAAACAGTGTTTACATATCTTAATTGAAAAAATTCTAACACATCCTCTGAATCTACCTAAAATCACCCTCCCATCCTGGAGTCATGGGAGTGATGTATACCTCTAGACAAAGGGATCACGAGCTCCTTGCATTAAAACCTCTATTCTGTAAAAGGTATATAAGATGTAAGAAATCTAACTTTGGGGAGTACATGTTTGGTTGCCTCTTTTGCAGTCACACTGCTCTGCCGGCTAAATAAATGCTACTTCCTTCATCAAGCTGTCTGAGCATTTTTGTCCTCTTTTTGTTCCTGCCATCCAACAACTGACATATAATGCACTGTACCCATCCCTGTTCCATCTGACCACCACTGATGTGTTGTTCTCAAGATGCACCCGACCTAACAGCAGAGACACATTGAAAAGGGACCATACTGCACTATAAAGGAAGTGACAACAAACTTCAACAGATTGAAATTACGTAACCCATGTTTCTTCTTCTCATGACACTTAACCTTGAAATCATTAGTAACGCCTGACCAGGCAGTGGCACAGTGGAAAGAGCATCAGACTGGGATGCAGAGGACCCAGGTTCGAGATTCCAAGGTTGCCAGCTTGAGCACGGGCTCATCTGGTTTGAGCTAAAGCCCACCAGCTTGAAACCAAGGTCACTGGCTCCAAAAAGGGGCTACTTGGTCTGCTGAAGGCCCGTGGTCAAGACACATATGAGAAAGCAATCAATGAACAACTAAGGTGTTGCAACACACAATGAAAAACTAATGATTGATGCTTCTCATCTCTCTCCGTTCCTGTCTGTTTGTCCCTGTCTATCCCTCTCTCTGATTCACTCTCTGTCTCTGGAAAAAAAAAAAACAAAACATTAGTAACAAATAAGCCAGGAAGTCCTTATACTTACAATTATAAAATACAATTTTAAATAACCTGTAACATAAATTGCAATTAGAATTCTAAAATAATTTCATCAACTGAAAGATAATAATAATTTTAAAAAACCTATGGTTCCATGACCAGATGGCTTAGTGCATGGAGTGTCCTCCCTGTGTGCCAAGGTTGTGGATTTTGTCACAGGTCTCAGCACCTAAAAGGAGTGACCAAGGAGTACACAACTAAATGGAAAAACTAATTGAAAAAAAAATAATTTTATGCTTCCCTCTCTGTCTCTCAAATAAATGTAAAAATCAAATGGAAAAAGCTGAGAAAGACCTGCAACATGCTTAGTGCATTTCCCTCAACAGAAAGGCAGAAAATAAGAAAAACAAAGTAAAAGATCCAGATATCTCTTCGGACCATGTTCCTATTTTTCACCTAGAAAAGATTACCTTTTTTACCATCAACCATCTAATTCTGCACCTCACAGTGTTTCCTGCCCATTACTGCCTTCCATGGTGCCTCTACTACAAATGGAGCCATTTTCTTCTCACTTCCCCAAAACACATGACTGGCAGTGCCTTAGAGAAACTCCTCCCAAACCTGAACCAGAGGCCTAAGGGGATGATGGACCTCTCAGAACACAATGGATTTTTCTACTGTGTCATCAAGCCTACGAATATTGGAGCCTTCTATCAGATTTGACTAAATGGAACCTTGAGACTTTTTCCTGGAGCAGGTATTGCGAGTTTTATAGAATAGAATCTCCCATTCGCTTTACTCTCTTTCCCATCAATATCTACCTTCCTGCCAACATGAACACAACCATCATTACTGAACAGACACCAGAGTCCTTAAACAGAATCAGGGCCCCGTGGACCCTAGATGACATAAACTGAGCACTGGACCAACCCCCAAACCAAAAAAGGGCCTTGGCACCAAACACCTAACACTGGGCTACAGACCCAACCAAGACTAGGACACACCCATGCCAGAGACTGACATGGTACATTGGACACCAGAGTCCATACATCATGTCCCAGAACTGGAGCTGCTCATGGGCCCCACACTGGAACTTGGATATGAAGTTAAATGCAATGGGACCCCAGGTGCACAGCAGAATACAGATTCAGCAACAAATCCTGGAGACAGGCTCCTGGTCTGTAAACAAGACCCCAGAACTGAACTTCAGACATGGAGCTAAACAACAGACCTCACTTGCTAAATGACTGAGGTAGGAGCTGAACCTGATACAATGCAAACACAGCCAGGACTCCATAAAGGACATCTCATGACTCCCTAAGTCCAAGCAGCGAGCTTCAAAATATATTTCACTACCAATGTAAATGTAGAATAGAGAAACATCACTAGCAGCCATACCACATTCTACCAATAAAACCCTATAAAAATAAACCAAGTAACTGACAGAGGGAACAGAAATAAAGCTTACCCTTAGCTGATACATGTCCATGATCTCAGCTGCAGGACTCTCCAGGATTTAATTTCCCAGCCATTCATGTCACATGCCTGACTCTTTGACACTGTGGGGAATGAAATAAAAATATGTCCTTATACTTTGAAAATTCTAGCAGCTGGACTAATAATCAAGTAAAATAATAAGATGAACAAGGGATATTCAATGTATAATAAAGGCTCAAGGGGAACTGATATTCCCAAGAATACCAGACAATGAGGTTATACTGGGTGTATAGAACACTTCAAAAAACTAAATAACAGAATCTAAGACTTTTTGAAAAAAAATTATTGATTGATTTTAGAGAAAAGACAGAAGAGATAGAAAGGGGGAAGGAACAGGAAGCATCACCTCTGAGGAGTTGCCTCTAACATGTGCTTTGACCCAGCAAGCCTCGAGTTTCAAACTGGCAACTTCAGCATTCCAAATCAATGCTCTATCCCCTGCACCACCACAAGTCAGACCAGAATCTTATATTCACAAAGGTGACATGGATAACATGCAGCTAATTTGAGAACAAGTGACACATCTTACAGATTACTTTTTGTTGGAAAACCCTAAAACCTATTAAACAAAAGAAATAAGGTAAAGGGGTCAACAAGCTGCTCCTTGCAGTCTCGATGTCTAACACTAAGGTGATTGTACTTAAGTTCTCTTCTGAAACTGGCATGTGCACAAGGTGACAGAGAGGCACATTTCAAACATATTTACAGAAACCACAAAGCAACAGAAAGCAACCTTCAACAAGCTTTATGGTTTGAAAGAATACAAAGTGTGTGTCTTGCTTTCATGGACATAAACCTAAAAACTATTAATAAGAGGGACCTACAAGCTCCTTATGGTTTAAGGCATGGGTCGAGAACCTATGGCTCACGAGCCAGATGTGGATCTTTTGATGGCTGCTTCTGGCTCACAGACAAATCTTTAATTAAAAAAGTAATAACGTTAAAAATATAAAACATTCTCATGTATTATAATCCATTCATTTCCTCCTGCTCATGTTCATGTTTGCAGGTGGCTGGAGCCAATCACAGCTGTCCTCCAGGACAACACCAAATTTTTATTGGATATTGTGTAATGTACATGGGTTGTTGTATGGCTCTCACAGAATTACATTTTAAAATATGTGGCGTTCATGGCTTTGTCAGCCAAAAAGGTTCTCAACCCCTGGTTTAAGGTATAAATGACATTTTCTAAATAACCCTCCAAATGCATCACAATTGGAAATATAAAATAACTTCAATTGAATGATAATTAAAATACTACAGTATAAAAAATGCTATGTGGCACTGGCCATGTAGCTAAGTACAGATACCATTTTCCCATTGCCAAGGGAAAATGTGTGAGCCCCATTGTCGGCACCTAAAAGGAGCAACCAATGAGCACATAACTAAATGAAACAACTAAGTGGAGCAATGAGTGAATGCTCTCTCTCTCTGTCTCAATTGAATGGATAAACTTGGAAAATGAATGAAAAGTGGAGTGATGAATTCACAACGTGGCCACTGTGTTTCTCTCAGCAGGAAGACAGAATAAAATGACAAACACAGGCCCAGATCTCTGTTAGGACCATATTTCTATTCTTCAGCTGAGAAGGACAACCTCTCTTGACCATAAATACTCTGAATTCTGAACCTCAATGTTTTCCATCCATTTTTTACTCCCATGGTGCCTCTCTACAATGGAACCTTTTCCCTCTTCCTTCCCCTCTCACCTGGCCGGCAGTGCCTTAAGGAAATTCCTCGCAAACCTGAGCCAGAGGGCAGAGGGGACAATGGACTTCTCAGGACATAATGGATTTCTCTAATGTGCCATCAAGCCTATAAATACTGGAGCCTTCTATCAGGTAAGACTAAATGGAACCTTGAGGCTTTTCCCTAGAACACATATTCCATTTTTTGTTTGTTTTTGTTTGTATATTTCTGAAGTGAGAAATGGGGAGGCAGACAGATTCCCACTTACGACTGACTGGGATTCACCCAACAAGGCCACTAGGGGGCGATGCTTTGCTCATCTGGGGTGTTGCTCCATTGCAACTAGAGACAACCTCAGCACCCAGGCCAATTTGCTCTTTCAATAGGAGGCATAATTTACATACCACCTTGCATTGATTGTAGATCTTCCCCCTTCCTGGAATCTTGAGGGTAAAGTACCTCTAGGCTAGTGAAGGAAGTTAAACCCTGAAATATTTGTATACATCTTTGATTGTGTTACCTTGAAAGTCTTTTTTTTTAACAGAGACAAAGAGAGAGTCAGAGAGAGGGATAGATAGGAACAGACAGGAACAGAGAGAGATGAGAAGCATCAATCATTAGTTTTTCATTGTGACTCCTTAGTTGTTCATTGATTGCTTTCTCATATGTGCCTTGACCGTGGGGCTACAGCAGAATGAGAAACCCCTTGCTCAAGCCAGCGACCTTGGGTCCAAGCTGGTTAGCTTTGCTCAAACCAGATGAGCCCACACTCAAACTGGCAACCTCGGGGTCTCAAACCTGGGTCCTCCGCATCCCAGTGCCACACTGTATCCACAGTGCCACCACCTGGTCAGGCATCTTGAAAGTTTTAATATTTCTGTGAATCCCCTAAACAAATGTCATTCTATGCCATGATGTCATTCTCTTTCCTGCCCGTGTGTGATCAAGGGTATATAAGCAGTCCCTGAACTATTTTTGGGACTGCACAATTTGGGCCTGATGCCCCATGTCAGCCATATGTGGCCAGAATATTTAATAAATCTCCTCCTCTAATAAAACTCTTCAAAATTCATCTTGACTTGGTGTTTCTCTACATGAACTCGATAAAATGAGGTACAATGACTTTCAGAATCTGAAGTGCGATACTTCATAACATATGGGGCTTGTCTGGAATCTGGTATTTTGTGTCACTGGATAGAGACACCCCCAATTGGCTGGTCTCTCTGAGAAGCTGCCTGGCCCCACTTGAATCTCATGGAGAGGCACACCACCTGGGACTTTCCAGGGATCCTGGTCTTCCTGTGGGGTCTGGACTGTTCTATAGAAATGCCTTCCAGTTCCCAAATTTGACAATTTGGATAATTCAGCAGAGATATCAAGGAGGTAAGCAAAGCAACTATTTTTTCTTTATGTTCTAGCTTTCCTTTGAATACTTGCTTTCGCTTTTCATTTTAGAACTGGTACTGGTATGAAACTAGATGTAGGTAAAGTAGACTTGTGACTTACTAATTTGTAACTCCACTGCATAGGTAAGACAGATCTTCTGTTTTGCTAATTTGAAACACCGATAGCCTGTAGTGATAGATATGTGTATTCCAAACTGCCCTCTTGATGTTCCACTTATTTGTGAGACCTCACCCTTACTGGACTATCACCCCTGAGACAGAGGAATTCCAAAAGGCTGACAAGCCACCCCAAGGAGGGGCTCTGGACATACCAGGACTTTTGATTCAACACCCACATGCTCAAAATTCTTCTTGACCCCATATAATTTGCCCCCCTAGCTTGTACTGGTCTTTCTCCTCTAATAAAGAGTGCACACCTGGTAATCGAGTGTCACCTCATTATTACATCTGGTGCCAAAACCCGGGACAGGGTACTAACTGCCTGGACGATCCCTCTTTGCCATCTAAACTTACAACCAGAGAAGCAATGGGCAGCAGCAGCTCATCCCAGGCTTACTCCCTGATTCTGTTTGGACGTGTAATTGTAGGTCGATCGGCCAGCAATCTAACCCTGTCTTGAACACCTACTGGACCAGAGAAAGGTAAGGACTTTCTCCCTCTCCCTCCCTAGTTGGCCTCTAAATTTCTCTCTTCAAACACCCCTTCCTGGTCGGATGGTTTTCTCTGACATGCCTCACATTTTGAGGGGTTTGACTTTCAGTCTCAGTGGACTGCACGGAAGACTGGGTGCCTAGTCAGACTTCTCATCCTTGGAGCTCCCTGACAGGTGGTGACGACCTCTATCAGGGATGACTCCCCCACACCGAGATTCTCTCCTCTTGGGACAGTGACAAAAGGAGGAGACGCCCCCTCTTGCTCACCTGTCTTCACTATAGGCTCTTTAGAGTCTAAGCCTTCCGACCAGACCTCTCTAGGATGTTTCATATAAAAACCTCACCAAACTTGGTCTTTCAGACATCAAACTGAAGAAATTAATCTTCTTCTGTAACACAGTATGGCCTCAGTACAGACTAGACAATGACTTCCATTGGCCTGAAAATGGGGCAATCGATTACAATATCCTAAGAGATCTTGACAATTTCTGCCACCAGATGGGGAGGGCATGAGAAATTCCTTATGTGAAGGCTTTTCTTATCCCTTCTTTCCTGTTCTTAATTTCTGTACCCTCTCTTCCACATGCAGGCTGTTTTTGGCCAAAAAAAACCTCAACTAAAACCTCTGATCCTAATCTTTTCTTCTCCATGCACTCTCAACTCTCTCCTTCTCCTGTCTGACCCCTGAGGGCACCCCTCTCTCGGGACCTCTCTCTGGTCTTTCTGAAAATCTTTTCCACTTGAGTCTCTCCCCTCCAGAAAGCCTTCTCCCTTTGCAGAAACCTGTTTTCTCATTCACCTACAATACCACACTCTCTCTTTCTCTTCCCCTGTTGGCCGGGGGCCCTTCCCTTCTCCAGAGTGTTTTTAAACCCTTTCTCCATCCTTAGAGATGGAAAACTCTGTCCCTTTTTCTTATCTGACCCATTCCCCCACCCCACCGGCTTTGGCTCTCTTTTTTTCTTCTTTGACCCATCCTTCCCCCTCCTCAGAGACTGACTGTGCCTTCCACTACCCTTCGTCCTCTCCTTTTTCCTCAGAGCTCTAAATCCTTTTGACTCCTCTGACCACATGGTGTCACACCAATACTTTAACCTCCTCCTCCTGCAGATTCTGACCCTCATTCTTTTCCATACAGCTGCTCACATTGTTCATCTTTCTGCTTTCTCTCTTCCTCCCCTCTATGCAGGCAACTCCCTGCCATCTCGGAAAACATAAAAATCAGAATTGTATATTAAGCTTTGGGAGTAAGTAATCTGTCTTGTCTCCTTGACAGGAAATATCTCTAGTATAATTTAATTTGAAACAAGTAAAGTGCACTCATTTAAATTTCATAATTCATAATTTGTAAAAATCTTAGTTTAATGTGTAACTGTGTCTGTTTCTAAGGCCTTAAACCAGTAATTATGCACCTCATAAACCAGGCTTACTCATCCCTATGGACTCTCCCTGCAATACCCTCATCCTTCCTGTTCAAAAACCTTCAGGGGCTTATCGCCTCCTACAAGCCTTACACCTAATCAATGAGGCCATAATTCCCCTCCAGTAGTCCCTAATCTCTACAAGTTACTGTCACACATTTTCTTAAACACCACTCACTTCAGGGTCCTAGACCTCAAGGATGCCTTCTTTACCATTCCTCTACACCCTGACTCTTACTTTCTGTTTGCATTTACCTTTATTTGAACTGACCGGGACACTAATGCAGCCCAGCAATTTATATGGACTATTTTATCCCAGGGGATCAAAAACAGCCCACACCTGTTTTGGCAGGCACTAGCTCAGGATTTAGCAGCGTGCAATCATAAAACTAGTACTCTCTTACAATATGTAAATAACCTACTCCTCTGCAGCCCCTCCCTGCCTGCCTCAAGGAGACACCGCCACCCTTCTTAACTTCCTCACTGTGAAGGGATATTGTGATTTCACTGCTAAGACTCAACTTCATTCTTAGTTAGTCCATAGTCTACCTGGGCATCGCTTTAACCCCCACCACTTGAGGTCTCACCCTAGATCTAATTCAGACCATACACAGTCTACAAACACATACCACCGCAGATAAAATCTTTTCTTTCCTCAGTCTAATAGAATTCTTTAGACACTGGATTCCCAATTTTTCTCTCTTAGTCAAACCCCTGAGTGAGATCTTCTGAGCATGGCTTTTAAGGTCTATAATGACCAGGGAAGTAACAGAAAAGGCATATAAAGCCCAAAAGAAGTCAGGAAACACCAGCTTTTGGCATACGCTCTTAAAGGCTCCAGTGCCCTAAAGGGCTTCATAGAATTTCATCAGGGCCCTACTTCAAGAGTGAAAAGAAAGGTCATTGAACTGAAGCCTGTCAGGCTTCCTGGAAACATCAAGGGATACACCTCTGCTGTGGAAAGAGGGACATGAGAAGTTAAGCTGCCCCCTTGCTCCATGGAGGGAGGGTTCAGTTTCTTCTACCCCTGCTCCAGCTACCTGTGACCTGACCTTGCCCAGCATGCTGGGAATTGCCACTGAAGACCCAAGGACATCGTTCAGGTGCCTAAGGTATTTCTTCCAAATAGCAGATAAGCTCATCTCATTTCTTGTAAACACAAGGGCCATCTACTATGCCTCACGTGAATATTTAAGTTTTATTTATCTCCCAAAGATCTCTACTGTGGGTATTGACAGTTTGATTTTGTTACTTTATTTAATGTATAATATCTTCATTATTCCACTTACCTCAATGCCCCATGCCTATTATAGGCTGGGAGCTGCTGCTAATTCCAGCTAGAAGCAGTGGTCACTAGGACTTAAACTCTAACTGCAAAGCATAGAAAGGTAACCACCCTTTCCCTAAGTACTTGCAGGTTTCAGGATTTATAGGTTACTCAGCAAACTGTTCAAAGACTATCCAAGAGGCACTTCCAGTGTTACATCACCCAAGGACTGAGTTTCACAAGGACAGGTCCACACACCGTGATCCTGACAACTCACACTGCTGCTAAAATGAAAAACGGCATGCCTTACTCCAACCACAAACCTTTAGCTGGTTGGTCTACGTATGGCAAATATATGAAAAAACTAAGGACTCTTTTAATCAGGCTTTAGGAAAAGGGAAACTAGGATAAAAAGAAAGTCAACTTACTTGTCACTAATGTAAGCACATTGCAGATTTATTACTCAATTTTCCTTAGGATTTTAATTTTTCTCATTAATGAGAGAGAGAGAGAGAGAGAGAGAGAGAGAGAGAGAGAGAAGCATGTACTGATTGCTGCACTTAGTTCCATTTAGTAATGTGCTCATTGTGTGATAAGATACCAAAGAACTGTAAAACTTAGTATTGGCAATGCCATTTTAAAGAGAAAAAGTCAGGCTTCTTGCCCCCTCTTTTCTTTAGAGCAGTGATCCCCACCTTTTTTGGACCACCGACCGGTTTAATATCAGAAAATATCTTCACGGACTGGCCTTTATGGTGGGATGAAAAAATGTATCACATGACTGAGACAAGCATCAAGAGTGAGTCTTAGACAGATGTAATAGAGGGAATCTGGTCATTTTTTAAAAATAAGACACCATTCAGACTTAAATATAAATAAAACAGAAATAATATGTTATTTATTCTTTCTCTGTGGTCTGGTACCAAGTGGACTATGGACCAGTTCTGGTCTGTGGCCCAGGGTTGGGGACCACTGCTTTAGAGAATGGAGGGAGAAAAATGTGGGAGCTTCCTGGCTTACAAGGATGACTGGGTCATTTAGTTTAACTATAGTTCTCTGAAAGAATAAAGTGTATCTGAAGAAATTATTTTCCCTTTTACTAAGAGACAATATTTACATATCCTACTCTGATTTTAACACTTCCTTTCTTCCTGGAGTTCTGAGAGTAATATATACCTATAGACAAAGGAATGGGAGGTAGACACTAAAAGATTTGTGGATGTCTTTGATATGTAAAACAATATCACTATTGTGTTACCTTGTAAGTTTTAATACGTAGGAATGTTTTTACAGATCCTATAGATAAATGTTGTAATCTTATTGTGTCATGCTCCCCCTTCTTCTCCCCCAACCTATATGTGATCAAGTCTATATAACTAGCTTCAGGGCTATTTTGCTCACACATGATTTAGGTTAGCTATAACCCGTGTAAGTCATATGCAGCCGGCTTATTAATAAATCTCCTCCTAATACTTCTTCTGTATCCTACCTTGGCATCTCTACATAAACCTGCGGAATAAAGGTGTGCTACTTTACAACATTTGGTTGTTCCTTTTAGGTGTCAACAATGGGGCTCACACCTGTCACATTGCTGTTTGGCACAATGCCATATGCACTGAGCTACATGGCCAGTGCCCCATAAGCTTTTTTAAATGTAGTATTTTAATCATCATTCATTTGAAGTTATTTTATATTTCCAATTGTGATGTGTTTGGAGGGTTACTTAGAAAAATGTCATTTATGCCTTAAAGCAAAAGAAGCTCATGTATCTCTTTGATTAATATTTTTAGCCTGACCAGGCAGTGGTGCAGTGGATAGAGCATCATACTAAAATGCAGAGAACCCAGGTTCTAAAGCTGAAGTACAGGCTCATCCAGCTTGAGCGCAGGCTCTGCAGCTTCAGTGTGGGGTCACCAGCTTGAGCGTGGAATCATAGACATGACCCCATGTTTGCTAGCTTGAGCCCAAAGGTCACTGGATTAAAGCCCAAGGTCACTGGCTTGAGCAAGGGGTCACTTGCTCTGATGTAGCCCCCCAGTCAAGGCACATATGAAAAAGTGATCAATGAACAACTAAGGAGCTGCAATGAAGAATTGATGCTTCTTATCTCTCACTTTCTGTCTGTTTCTCTCTGTCCCTCTTTCAACTTAAATTTTAGGTTAATGGCCCTGAGAACCAAACACATATTTTATAATCTTTCAAACCTGGAAGCTTGTTTGATGTTGCTTTCTGTTGCTTTGTGGTCCCTTTTCAATATGTTTGAAGTTTACTACTCTGTTGTCACTCTGTGCCCATGGTAGTTTCAGAAGAGAACTTAAAAGTACAGTCACCTCAGTGTTAACATGAAGACTCCAAGGAACAGCTGTTGACACCTTATCTTATTTCTTGTGTTTAATAGGTTTTGGGGTTTCCCAACAAAAAGTAATCTGTCAGGTGTGTCACATGTTATGAAATTAGCTGCATGTTTTTTTTTTCCAAAGTGAGAAGCAGGGAGAGGCAGACAGACAGACTCCTGCATGCACCCAACCAGAATCCACCTGGCATGCCCACCAGGGAGTGATGCCTCGCCTCTCTGGGGTGTTGCTTGCTGCATTTGGAGCCATTCTAGCACATGAGGCAGAGGCCATGGAGTCATCTTCAGTGCCCGGACCAACTCTGCTCCAATGGAGCCTTGGCTGCAGAGGAGAAGAGAGAGATAGAGAGAAAGGAGAGGGGAAGGGTGGAGAAGCAGGTGGGTGCTTCTTCTCTGTGTCCTGACCAGGAATCAAACCTGTGACTGCCACACACCAGCTTGATGTTCTACTGCTGAGCCAACTGGCCAGGGCCTGTCCATGTCACCTTTAAAAATCCAATATTCTTGCCTGACCTGTGGTGGCACAGTGAATAGAGTATCAATTTGTAACTCTGTGGTTGCCAGTTTAAAACTCTACGGTTGCTGGGTAGAGGTACACATCAGAGGCAACTACTCTGAAGTGATGCTTTCTACTTCTCCCTTTCTCTCTGTTTCTTCTCTCTTTTCTCTATAATCAATCTGTAATTTTTTCTTTAAAAATCTAATATTCTGTTATTCTGTTTTGAAATGTCCTATATATGTAATATAACCTCATTGTCTTGTATTCTTGGGAATATAAATTTTCCTTGAGCATGTATTATACATTGAACATCTCTTGTCCATTTGATTATTTCACTTGATTATTAGCCTAGCTGCTAGAATGTTCAAAGTATAAGGACGCTTTTTTTTATTTTTATTCCCCATAGTGTCGATGAGCTGGCATGTGACATGAATGGCTGGGACACTATGTCCTGGAGAGTCCTGCATCTGAGATCATGGACATGTGTCAGCTAAGGGTAAGCATTATTTCTGTTCTCTCTCTCAGTTACTTGGTTTATTTTTGTGGGGTTTGGTAGAATGTGGTAGTGCTGTGAGTTATGTTTCTCTCTTTTACATTTACATTGGTAATGAAATATATATTTTAGCTTTCTGCTTAAACTTAGGGAGCTATGAGATTTTTTTATGGAGTCCTAGCTGTGTTTGCATTGTAAGTATCTGGTTTAGCTCCTGCATCTGTCATGCAGCAAGTGGGGTCAGGCGTTTAACTCCATGTCTGAAGTATGGTTATGGGGTCTTGGTTACAGATCAGGAGTCTGTCTACAGGGTCTGTGTTCGAATCTGTATTCTGTTGTGCATCTGGGGTCTGAGGCCCCTTTCCTGTAGCCTCGTATCCAAGTTCCAGTGTGGGGCCCACGAGCAGCTCCAGTTCTACTCTGGTGTCCAAGATATCGTGTCAGTTTCTGGCATTGGTGTTTCCTAGTCTCCGTTGGGTCTATAGACCAGTGTTTGGAGTTCAGTGCCAAGTCCTCTTTTTGGTTTGGGAGTTGGTCCAGTGCTTAGCTTCAGTCATCTAGAGTCCTTGGGGTCCTGATTCTGTCTAAGGCAGGGGTCTCAAACTCACGGCCCACCAAACAATTTTGTGTGGCCCGCAGACTAATCCACGAAGTTCAAAATATTTTGGATAAAATTAAGTAAGCCTAGGGGCCTACTTGTATTTTTCATTTCTCTAGCATCCTAGCTAGATATTAGCTTAGTTAACAGCAGTTGTGATGTGAACTACAGTTTCTGGTCATTTTGTGACACTGAGTAAACTGCATGTACGATTGTACTTGTTGTACTGATTTTTTTTTTTGTTTTCAACTGCAGTGAGAAAAGTGTTGCGTAACAGTTGCCTTTTGTAGACCTAGTGCGGCCCGCCGAACGGCTGTGATCTTGCTCTGCGGCCCACATGCTGAGTTGAGTTTGAGACCCCTGGTCTAAGGTCTCTGTTCAGTAAGAGTTATGTTCCCATTGGCAGAAAAGTAGATACTGATGGGAAAAGAGAGCAAAGTGAATTGGAGATTCTATTCTGTAAAACAGAATATGTGGGCCCTGGCCACTTGGCTCAGTGGTAGAGCATCTTTTCTATGTGCAGAAGTCCCAGATTAGATTTTCAGCAAGGGCACATAGGAGAAGCGCCCATCTGCTTCTCCACCCTTCCCCCCCTTGTTTTTTTTCTCTCTCTCTCTCCCTGCAACAGAAGAGGCTCTATTGGAGCAAAATTGGCCTGGGTGTTGAGGGTGGCTCGAGTTGAAATGGAGCAATGCCTCAGATGAGCAGAGCATCGCCCCCTAGTTGCCTTGTTGGGTGGATCCCAGTTGGTCACATATGGGAGTCTGTCTGTCTCCCTGCTTCTCACTTCAGAAACATACAAACAAAAACAAACAAAATAAAACAAACAAAAAATGGAATTTGTTTTCCAGGGAGAAGCCTCAAGGTTCCATTTAGTCTTATCTGATAGAAGGCTTCAGTATTCATAGGCTTGATGGCATATTAGAGGAATCCATTGTGTCCTGAGAAGTCCATTGTCCCCTCAGCCCTGTGGCTCAGGTTTGGGAGGAGTTTCCTTAAGGCACTGCTGGCCAGGTGAGAGGGGTAGCAAGAGGAAAATGGTTCCACTGTAGGAGAGGCACCATGGGAGTAAAAAATGGATGGGAAACACTGAGGTTCAGAATCCAGAGTGTTTATGGTCAAGAGAGGTTGTCCTTCTCAGATAAAGAATAGAAACATGGTCCTAACAGATATCTGGGCCTGTGTTTGTCATTTTATTCTACCTTACTGCTGAGAGAAACAGAGTGGCCACATTGTGGATTCATCATTCCACTTTTCATTTGTTTTCCAAGTTTATCCATTCATTTGAGACAGAGAGAGAGAAGTACTTACTCATTGCTCCACTTAGTTGTTTTAATTAGTTATGTGCTCATTGGTTGATCCTTTTAGGTGCCAACAGTGGGGCTCACACCTGTCACCTTGGCAATGGGAAAATAATATCTGTACTTAGCTATATGGCCTTGGTTTAAGAGGCAGGTAATTATTGGTTTAAGGCCTTAGAAACAGACACAGTTAAGGAAGAAAGGACGCAGACAGATGGACAGTGTAAACAGCTTAGATAAAAAGAAGGAAGGTCAGAATCTGCAAGAGGAGGAGGAGGAGGATTGGTGGTGTGCCACATGGTCAGAGGAGTCAAAAAGATTTAGAGCTCTGAGGAGAGGAGAGAGAACAAGGGGTAGTAAAAGGCCGAGAGGGTGAAAGTTAGAGTTAAAAAGTATATCATCTCTAAGACTACAACAGATAGTGGTGCTCAGAGGAGCTGAGTTGCCTGCTTGTGTCTTGTACCAAGTGCACAGCTTTGCTTAATAAAATGCTTGCTTTGCCTGAACACTGTACCTTGTCTCTCACCTGAATTCTTTCTCACCTGAGAAGCCCTCCTGGCTGAGCGACTCTGCTCTGAGTGCCACGGGAGAGCTTGTTTGGCTGGTGTCCTGCTTCCCTTTGCTGGTATTGCTGTTTCCAGGTGAAATATTCACTTTTGATTTGAGGAGTAACTCATTCCAGAAGTTAGGGTGGCTATCTCTCAAAATGTTTCTCCCTGTGCCTCCTAGATTACACTCTCCTCCTGCTACTCTGGTCCTCTCCTCTCTCCCTGTCTCCCAGAGCCCCAGGTGAGTGGTTGTGAGAGAGGTTTTCTGTGTGGTCCCTTTAAGAAGAATCCTGGGTCTGAGAAATCAGTCCCTTTCTCACAAACAGTATCTTGTCTTGTTTCCAGCTAAATACTGTCCATATGCCTCTTCTAGGCTCTGGGGCTGCAGGTTGCGGCTTTGTTCCTGGGACTCAGGACCCTCTCCTCTCTGCTAAACTCACTTCCCACCATGCAAGTCTCTACTGGCTGCCATTTGCACTGCTCCAGGGAGCTGGGCAGCCCTCTCCATGTTTCCGCTTTTCCTACCAGTCTCAGTGTGGCTTCTTCAGTGTTCTTTGGTTGAAGAGTCTTCTTAGTTAGTCCAAAGTTGGTTTTTCCAGATGATGGTTCTTAAAATTAGTTTGTAGTCCACTTTGGTTCTGGGAGGTGGAAGTTGGTACATCTGCCTACACCATCGCCATCTTGTCTTCCCTGAAAAAAAAACATTTTAAATTACATTAAAATATTCTTTGATCTACCATGAGCAAAAATAGATTCACAAAAATGACTATAACGATCTACTGAGCCTGAACGTGTTGGATTTTGTTGAAATAATTAACAGATTTGCAGAACCCTTGAAAACAAAACCTATTTATTACTGCAGAGTAGTACATGGGTCCTATTCCTCTTGTCACAAAAAAAACCCCACATTAATACAGTAAAATTTAAAGTTTTAATTCATTACTTTTTTCCTTTTTGGTACAATACTATTTCTTTTTTAATAAAGTGACTACATAATAGGTCAATAAAAGAATATTGGGCCTGACCAAGTGGAGATGCTGTGGATAGAGCATTGGCATGGGATGCAGAGGACCCTTGTCCAAAATCCTGAGGTTGCTGGCTTGAGCATAGACTCACCAACTTGAGTGCAGGGTTGCTGGCTTGAGCGTGGGATCATAAACATAACCCCATGATTGCTGGCTTGAGCCCGAAGGTCACTGGCTTGAAGCCCAAGGTCACTGGCTTGAGCCAAAGGTTGCTGGCTTAGCTGGAGTCCTCAAGTCAAGGCACATATGAGAAAGCAATCATTGAACAACTAAGGTGCTACAACAAAGAATTGATGCTTCTCATCTCTTTCCCTTCTTGTCTATCTGTCCTTCCATCTCACTCTCTCTTGCTTGAAAACCTCCAAAAAAAAACCCCAATAAAATAAAAGAATATTGGGACTGTCTGTATTTTGTGTCTGTCTGTTGCTGTTCTTTGTCACTGAAAAAAACGCTGCTGGCCTGACCAGGTGGTGGCGCAGTGGATAGAGCATCAGACTGGGATGCGGAAGGACCCAGGTTCGAGACCCCAAGGTCATGAGCTTGAGCACGGGCTTATCTGGCTTGAGCAAAGAGCTCACCAGCTTAGACTCAAGGTCACTGGCTCTAGCAGGGGGTTACTCTGTCTGCTGAAGTCCTGCGGTCAAGGCACATGTGAGAAAGCAATCAATGAACAACTAAGAAGTCGCAACATGCAATGAGAAACTGATAATTGATGCTTCTCATCTCTCTCCATTCCTGTCTGTCTGGCCCTGTCTATCTCTGCCTCTGTTAAAAAAAAAAAAAAAAAAAATATATATATATATATATATATAAACCACTGCTGCAGAAGTATGTGAACCTGGGGGCTCCCATGGGGGGTCAGTGGTTGAGAGGATATTTCCGTTCCATCCACCACCAGCCTCCAGACAACCTGAGCAAGAGCTGGGTTCTTGGTTGTTGTTATCTTTTTCTTCTCATGAAACTGAATTTGACTAAAAGCAATCTTGGGTCTGACGGGTTCTGAGGGTGGCCCGATGGAGTGTACTCTGGTACCCACACCCTCCCTTCCAGATGGACTTCCCAGACTCTAGCCTAAAGTTCCACCTGGCTATCACCTGAGGACACCCTGTTTCAGGTGAACAAGGGACCAGGTGGGGCTTCCGCAGCTCAGGCCCTGCCTGCTCTCTCCTCGGGCAGACCAGGTGTTCCCATAACCTACCCCATCCCATCTGCTTCTGACTAATGCACTCACATTGCCTGAGATTGTGACAGTGCTTCACTGTGAGTCCTCATGTCCCCAACGAGAGCCTCAGGCAGTACTGAATGTTGGGAGCCTCAGGTGTGAGGCCAAAGTTGGCAAACGCCTCAACAGTGAGAAGCATAGTGGGCAGACCTCTGCACTAACTGGATCAGAACCAGCCTGCTGACAACCAGGGTGGTCTGCACCTTGCATGGACCCTTCCAGCAAAGGAAGTTCTCCTGCTCTCTGTGGTCATCCCCCCTCCCGGCACCACCTTGATGCCCTTCTAGGAAGTACCCTCAATTGTTGGGAAACCATTTTACTAAGTCACTGACATCAGCATCCAAAAGGCCAGGGCAGATCCAGCTCTGCTGTGCCCTCCACCCCTAAGCCTCATTTGTCAATCACGGTACCACCCGACCTTGAAGAGGGGCACAAGGATTATGTGAGTGATTGCATTTTAAGTGCTCCCTGGCACACCATAAGTGCCCAGTAATCAGTGGGCCCACCATGCTGCTGTGACTGTCTACATAAAGATTATGGTCAAAGACTGAGGAGACAAATGGACTCAAAAATACAAATCAGTCATATGACAAAAATGTCAAATAAATGTCATCTCGCTAAAAGGAAACACATGGTGGCTGTTGGTGTGGCAAATATTACATTGCAGCAATCACACGGAAGAAGTCTACATCTATGGTGTCATGTGGGTATTGATCAAAAAGGATCCCCATGGGAATGTCTGCGTTTTCTCCCAGACAAGAAGCAGCTAAGGAAGGCAGCTAGTGGCTGAGGGAGATGAGAAGCAGGAAGAAGCAGAGAGGTAGAAACTTCTGTGAGTCCCAGTATTAGATCTGATAGATGTCCAAAGGGACCCAGAGCATGAGCCAGTTTGGGAAGGAACCAAGATCAGACTTGCCGTGGTCCACTGAGCACCTCCCAGAGCCCACACTGCCTGCTCCTCCAGGCTCTGCTCCAGGAGAAAGAGCGCAGTGTGGACACATAGCTCGGACGTTCTCAACCTCCCAAAAGAGAGTTGTGTGAAACTTACACTCTTTCAACAAATTCTAGATTTGAAAGACTCAAAGTCAACTATGCCGATTATTAACCAAGTTATGTAAGGGTAGTAGATTGGAGCAATTTCCATTTTCTCATTTGTACTTTTAATTCTTTAAAGAATTAAAAATGTGTCCTGTTTGTCCTGGCTGGTTGGCTTAGTGGTAGAGCGTCTGCCCGGCGTGTGGAAGTCCTGGGTTCGATTCTCAGCCAGGGTACACAGGAGATGTGTCCATCTGCTTCTCCACCCTTCCCCCTCTCCTTCCTCTCTATTTCTCTCTTCCTTCCCACAACCAAGGCTCCACTGGAGAAAAGTTGGCCCAGGTGCTGAGGATGGTTCCATGGCCTCCACCTCAGGAGCTAAGAAGAGCTCAGTTGCTGAGCAATGGAGAAATGACCCAGATAGGCAGAATATCACCCTTTATGAGCTTGCTGGGTGGATCCTGTTGGGGCACATGTGGGAGTCTGTCTCTCTGCCTCCCCACTTCCCACTTCAGAAAAATACAAATAAATAAATAAATAAAATGTGTCACTGTTTGAAACAAAACCTAAGCCTCAATTTGTGAACTGATAAGTACAATATAAGAATCATGAACTGAGTGGTCTTCTCAGGTTACATACTGGGTGCCCATTATTTCAACCAGAAAAACGGGATCATTTCATGGAGCCTGGGATTGAAGCAGAGAAGAATTTGCTTTTGTAACCAGTTCATTTGAGAATAAATAATATATAATGGAACATCGGGAATCTAGAAACAGGAGGTGGGGGGCAAGGTGGAACACAGTGTCGGCAGAGGGTTTAAGGCTGAATCCCAATCACAGTGATGCATCTTCAATCAAACATTATTGTAGAAACAAGTGCACCTGGAGTCTTACTAGAAGCCTTTTTGGTTTTTGTCATTGGGGCCCAACCCAGAATATACTCTGCATTGTCAGCCAACCTTGACCTGAACTGGCACTAGGAACAAATGTAGAGACAGTCATGTACTCAATTCATGAGCCAGGTTTTGCAAATAACTGCTGTTTTCTAGAATGGTCTGTGGGCTGCTATCATCTAAAGACTACAGCGCATTATAGGCCCAGGAAGAAAGAATAGACATTCTGTATGGAAGCAACCTTTAAGATTTTTAACTTGAAGTTTAGATCCCTTTGGTTAGTGACTGAGGAAAGTGAAATACTTTTATATGATAAGAAGCACAAAAAACAAGAAAGGGACAATGTCGAGCAGAATGTTTAAATGACTGAAAGAAACCAGTGTTTTCCAAACATGGTGCATATGTGAGTCCTTGTCAGCGTGAGACCCTGGACGCTCCTTGGACCTGTGGCCAAGCCATCCCTCCACCTGTGCAGAGCAGCCAGACCTTTCCTCTTGTTTCCAGACCTCCTCAAACTCACTCCAGGCTGAAAACCTCTGATTAGGAAATTGTCATGATCATTCCCTCATTCATTCAAGATCTACACGGCTCTTCACTTCTGTGTATGATGTGGTGACACGGCCACCTCAGATGCTATCTTCTGATTGGCCTTTTGCAAATGAGGGGAAGGCCAGTCTGCGTCAGCAATGAGTGACTTTGTAAAACCAAGGGATCCTGTAATGCTGCACCCACAGACAGACACACAGACAGACACACACACAGACACACACACACAGAGGCACACACACAGACATACAGACACACACACACAAACACACACAGGCACACACAGACAAACACAGAGACAGACACACACACACAGACACACACAGAAATACACACACAGACACACACATGGACAGACACACACAGACAAACACAGAGACAGACAGACACACACACAGAGACACACACACAGACACACATGATAAGATTGTGTCCATTCCCCTTTGGGTGTCTTCCTAAATTCTAGGACCTTTTGTCTAAGGAACTAAATGTCTGGCACACAGAGAAGTTAATTAGCACCTGCGAAGGGAACCGCTATTTCATACCCAGCATGGATTTATATTTTGTATTTGTCACAGCCCAAAACACATGAAGAAAAACTCTGAAAAAATGAGTTCTGCGGAGTGGTATCTGGGGGTGCTTCAGAGACTACCCCTTGGGCTGTTGTTTGTAGTATTTACTTTTTTTACTGAATTATCTAGTAAAAATGCAATTGTTCCTAATGGCTCACACTCAGAGTGTTTCTCATCCTCACATATGAGAAAGGGTTTATTACCCATTTGTAGTAATTAAGACACTGATGTTATATAGACCCATAAAAATCCTTCATTAAGCCAGTAAAGAGCTTTTCACCAAAATCATTGTAGCTAAATACTTATTTAAAAATAAAAACTAAATTAAAATCAAGATCTCCCCTGGCCAAAAAAAGAAAAATAAACTTTGAGAGAGATTTGAAAGTGGTGGTGGGCACACTCCACAGCTTCTAGCCACATAACGGTACTTTCTCACAGGGCAGACAACCGTGACTGGCAATCAATCATTGCTCGCTATAAAGAAATGAAGTAATTAACCATAGGAAATAATTCAGCAAAATGCTATCAGTTTAGTAACACAAGTATTTGCATTGAAGCGTTAATGTTCTCAAACAGCTTTGTAATTGTTTCAGATTCGCAGAGGGTGCTAACACAAGAGCAGGGCAGGTTCATGATTGACAGGTCAGATGTCACAGGAACAGGTCTCCTTGGCCCAGGAGGAATGGAGAATACAAGCCCCTTTGTGAAGCAGGTCTGTGAGCGCAAACGCGACAGCCTTCGGGAACAGGGGGTGGAAACTTGCAAATCTCTTCACGAAGAGGAAACCCTCAGGTGCTCTCATCTCCTCATGGGCGGGGGAGGCTGGAGCCCAACAATGCAAACTCGGTGACCAAGTGTGTGAGGACTTCTCAGTGGGCAGCGTGGGGATGAGCTTGTAGCAGAAAGGCCTTTCTTTGCCTTTGAGGTTTAGGGAGAGAGCCAAGGAGAGAGCAGTGCTTGTCCATCAGCAAACTCCTCTGCGCACAGTGGAGCCTCTGTGTTTCCATCATGACCCTGGAGGGGAAACCGGGCTCTGTCCCATTTTCCATCAGAGACCAGAGCAGTGTTTCTCACCCAGGACTGAGGCTCAGGGCTCCACAGGGTCTCCGTAAACACTGTCTGTCAGTCCCTCACCTTGGAGTCTGTGAAATCTTTAAAAGTATTGGAAGGGCTGAGCGTCGCCCTGGGGACCCCTTGCTCATCACTACCATAAAGAACATGGTGAGGTCTGTGACCTGCACCCTGGGAACAGCACCCATATCTCGGTTCCTGAATGACTGCTGGTCACCGCTGTAGGAGCATTTGCTGGATGCCACCATTAGCGTCACCAGTCACCTTGCATGGAAGCTGGTGGCCTGGCAGCTAAGGTCATGGTGCTGAGCATGTGGCACTTACAAACATGTCAGAAGGTGTGTTTTCTGCTCTGTTATGTCTGGTAACAAAGGACTGTATGTGTGTGAAATTGTGTCTGAGGGTATTTGTCATACAACATATGCTGCTCAGGAGAGAGGGGAACTGTAGCTATCCCACCCCTGCACCATCCTCGGTGTGTCCTGTCTGACGAGGATGCTTGTCCCTGAGCAACACAACAACTAAGAGCAGAGAAGGGGTGGACCAGGACATGTGCCTGCAGAGTGGTCAGTCCTCTCCACCACGCACACAGCCTCTCCTCACAGAGCAGTGAGCACCTGATCCCCTGGCATCACCATGTAGTGCAAAGAGCCCCAAACGGTGCATGTTCGCAGGAAAAGGGGAAAGGAGTCTTGCATAAGAGAGACAAAGACAGTGAACCAAGGTGAAGTTACATAGAATGTTAAAAGCACAGAACCCCCAGCTTCCTGTATGTTCCCCGTTGTAACACAAGTGTTCATGGAAGCAATCGCCACGCGCACCTGAACATGCACACGGGTCGGAGGACACAATCGTGAGAGTATTAAAATAGGAAGAAATGGCCTCTGTGTAATCGAGGAGTTACAGTATTTTTGTCACTGTCCCCTCAGGGAGGAGACATGGGAGCCCACACACCTTTATAAAACCTGCCCTCTGATCACACTAACATGACATTCACTGCGTGCATACCTCACCTACACATGCCTTGTAAAATATTAATGTTTCCATAACTGTAATATTCAGAGGAAACAAAGGGCAGAAATTGAAAATAAAATATGTATTTAATATTTCAATATGGGACTACAACAATACTAATGAACACAGTGAGGCCCCCATGTGTAGAATCACGATAAATGCTTCTGTTAAAGGAGACAGGGGTGGATATGGTGTTGAAGTCTGAAGACCAAAGACTTCCAGCAGTCATGGAGTCTCCTAAAAATGCTCCACATTTCTTTCTAGTTGCATTATTGAAAAATTCAGTACACAGTCAAGGTGTTAAGAATGTTATATTATATAAAAAGGAGTTAGGGTCTATATATTTAAATAGGCTTTCTCTCATATAAATACTAGAGAGCATGGAAGATTATCCGGGGTTTGGAGCAGTTTGTCACCGAGAATAAGTCTCCCACACACGACAGTCTTCGTGCCTGGCTGCCAGTCACTGTTAGACCCCACCAACACCCCAAACACCTCCCGGGCCTCGGAGCTGGGGACTGCAAGATGGGCCAATCCTGGGAGTGTGAGGGCACGGAGGGATGTCACTGTGGTGCAGTGAATGCAGGACATGTCCCCAGGGAGGTCTAGTGTACGAGCTTTGAGAAAGAGGGGATAGTTGTTACAGAGAGTGGTGGGGTAAGTGAAAGCTTCTTCTGAAATGAAGTTGAACATCCACAGAAGTGGAAGAGTCAGCAACAGAGAGACCCCAAAGAGAAGGGGCTTCCTCTGGGCGGGGACCAGGCTGGGGTTCAGAGGCAGCAAGACAGAGAGCTTCCTGCAGAGTATGTCTGTGTGGTGGTGGCTGTCATTGTTCCTGTCCCTGTGTGGGGGTCCTCACCCCAGTGGGGGCACCACCCAGACCCCCACACACCCGTTCCCACCCAAGAGGTGTGGGGTGGCCCAGCAGGTGCCTGGCGAGAGGCAGGAACCTCGCTTCCCCTAAGAAAACGAAGGGGGGGTAGGTAAATGCTCTTTCTGGAGCTGAAGTTGTGACCTTCACTGTGAGCCACTGTAACAAGCCCAGACATTCAGGTGTCTTGGAAAGGACTTTTCTATGCAGTGCAGGCCCTGCTGACTCAATGCAAGTGACAGTCAGTTCCCCACTTGTGAACATGAATGATCTGTGAGCAGCAGTTATGCTTCTAAAGTGTTTGTGAATTTCCTGCAGACTCGCTCACAGTAGCCCCAACGTTGAAACAACTTGACTGTCCCTCGTACAGACTGAGCTGTGCATCCTGGTTCACATGTTGAAGGGCTGCCCCAGCAGTCTCTGCGTCTGGACATGGGCAGAGGTAGTGAAGGGTGGCCTGGGTCTTCTAGGCTGGTGTCCTGCCAACAGAAGGAGAGTCACCGGGGCTCTCCCCACACATGAGCCCCGAGGGATGGCTGCGTGACAATGCAGTGAGGAGCACCGTGGGCCACCGGGAACTCACCACACAGCAAATCTGCCATCCCTTGATCTTGGATCCCCGGCCTACAAATTTGTGAGCAATTAATGTTTGTTATTTAAGCTCCCCCCCAACTGAACCCATCCACGGCACCTGAAGCTGCCTAACATACCTATCAACAACTTGGTTACATAAATTACAGCATGTTCATGAACCGGAGTGCTGTGGAGACTGAGGAGAAATGAAGGAGACCCACCTGTAACACTACGAAGGAAGTCCCAGCATCACTGCATGATTAAAAAGCCCAGTTGTCAGGACATGGGCGGGTGACCCTTGAGAACAAAGTGCCGTGTCGGTCACGTGGACTTTTCCAGTTGGAGCAATCACTACAATGATGGAGGCATGGGTAATCAGAAGAGAGAGAGACGGGGGAGTTTCTTCTTCTTTTTTTTTAAAGTTGGACATGTATGTAATTCTTATGTTTCAGCAGGTTTATTTTTAGATTTATAAAATGTATCTACATTAAAAACAAAAAAAAATTATGTTTATTTAGACTTTCCCAATCTTCCAAGGCAATGAACACCCCTGAGTTTGCCTGTAAGTTAGGAATTGATTGATGACTGGTTGTTTGATTTCAGTGAGAGAGAAAGGGAGAGTTAGAGGCAGGAGCATCAAGCTGTTCCTGTATGTGCCCTGACTGGGAATCGAAATGGCAACCTCTGTGCCTTGGGATGATGCTCTAACCAGCAGAGCCATCTGGCCAGCGCTAAGTCAGGACTTTTATAGCATTAGGAACCTGGGTTTCATCAGTGTAAGAAACCTACGTGATAAAAACCTGTTCTTTTTCCCTCCCAATGCTTTATTGTAAAAATGTTTCATACCTACATAAAAGGTGAATTTTCAGTGAACTTCTGTGTCCTGCTACACAGACTCCACACGTAACATCTTGCTATACTTACTTCACCACATGGCTATCTACTGCTCTACTCATCCGTCCATTTTTAAAATGTATTTCAATGTAAATGGAAGACATGAGTGAACTTCCCTTAAATATTTTCACATGCATAGCATGCAAGCTGCTTTTGAACAGATAAAGCATGAAAACTTCCACACACCTGAGGGACCACACACTTCATGGCAGGCTGGGAAATGGAGGTGCTCAGGAGAATGGGTTTGGGACTTCAAAAGGACTAATTAGGTTTTGTTTTTCACCTTGGTCCAGACTTCACTAAGAACAAGGAAGCACCCACACTTCAGAACCTAACATCAATGTTTGTCATTAATCAAAACTGCAGTTAAAAAAAATCAAAGTGAGAACAGGACTGGGACACATGTGCTGTGAGCACTTCCCAAGAGGGGCTGGTGTCAGACTGGGCGGGTCTGTCCTGGGCGCTAAGCCCGGAGCTTCTGGAGAGAAAACTCCAGCCAACCGTTCTTTCAAGTCTTTGAGAGAGCATGTTGCTATTTTCCTGCAAATGTTTGCATGCAGTTTTTTCTAGTGTTGTTTCACCTACAGAAACACAAGCAGCCCACAAAGGTTTCCATGATGCCCACAGTGTATTGGCTCCCCTCATGACCTGAGGTTTATATATTCATTTTTCAGGTAGTCCCAGGTTTCTAACTTTTCAATTAGCAAGTGACCAAATAGGGCTGGAAATGTATGCAAGCCACACCTCCTTTGCCAGACAGACCCCCAGCCAGCCTGGTTCGTGGAGCAGCAGAGCCTTCTTCTTCCTAAACCTGAGCCAGCATCAGCTCCCGCTTTGAGGATGGTGCCCGTGAGCACGGCCCGCACCACATTTGAAGAACATGGCTGCCCTGACACACGACCTAGCTTGGGCTCTTAGCTGTGAACGCCCGTTCCACGGCTCCCACCAGAACCACAGCTGCAGGTGCCCTGTCCTCACGTGGGCGCATGGTGTGTACACAAACCTCCACACAGCTTTTGTGCCTATCTAAGGAGGTGCTTTCTAAGATCATGGGAGTATCTAAAATGCCAAAGTTTAAGACTGCCCAGAAAATTCTGGAATACAAGATTTAGTGTGGCACATAAAAAAATAAAATGACACTAATAAAAAATCTGCCACACTCACATAAATTAAGGCAAATCCCTAAAATGTCAACCTCTGAATATCATAGATTTTTCAATAGATTTTCCTTTTACAGCCCCAAATGCAATATATTGCAAAGTATTAGCATGCAGCACAGTGCTGATCAGAGACAGTAATTATCTCCTAAAACATCTCAGCCATTTCTTATCATATTTGTCTTTCCATATCTTTATTAAGTCCACCAAAAGAGCTTATTGAAGACCTACCTTCATTCTGACCTCAGGGGCTTCCAGCCAGGAAAAACAAAACAAACTACAACTGATATTCACATACATATGGGGGGGGATGAAGTTTTAATTTTCACATGGAGTCCCACTATTTTCAACTGACAGCCTCAGCAGGTTTTAATGGACACAAACAATTTACTTTTACTGTTTTAATTGCTGTAATCAATCACTTTTTACTGCCCTCTACATCTGGCTAAACAAATTAATTGAGCTGCATTCATAAGTGGTGACTGGGTGAGATGGCTGGTTTTGTCTCTTTTACTATTTGGTCTCAATTATAAGCAGCGTTGGGAAGAAGCCAGCCAAAAGGCAGTGAAGCTCATTAAAGCAGAAAAAGGAAAAGTTAGGAGGAAAATGGTAGATCAGTAGCCCTTGGGGGTGGGGGGTCAGGGCCATCGAGGGCCGCTGGGAGTGGCTCTCCTACCTGACTGCAGGAAGGGGAGGAGAGGGGCGGGTTTCAGGTTGCCGGGACAACAAAGAAGGCAGGTGAAGGCTGTTTGTGTGTTAATGGGAGGTGCCACAGCGCAGGCAGATAGATGGCTGTGCCGCTGTGCCTGCATTCCCCACCACCACCAGCCATGGGAGGAGCACGGCAGGGGTCCTGTAGGGACTGAGACAGAACCGTACTTCCTGGTGCCCCGTGGCTCTGAGCCATAACTGGCTCTCAGCTGAGGCAGCTCCAGTCAGGAGACGTCAGCACATTGGATTTAGTGAGAGATGGACCCGTGGTTTCCAAAGCGGGGCTTCCTGAAGGTTTTGAGGGTGGCTGGTCCCTTTAAGTGCTTCCACTGCATTTAGAACTTACCTGGTGGGGGTTCCGCACCTCTGAGACCTATTGGAGTCCCAACTTGGAAGATCTGTTGAGCCAAACCACAATATAGAGACTCTTCTGGGACTTGACCTATTTACACATCACAGCCGCTGGGGAAACAGCTGGGGAGACACCGTGAGCGCAGTGGGCGCATCCCTGTCGCCTGTCCTCCTCTCCTTCAGAGGACGTGAGCGCGGTGGGCGCGTCCCTGTCGCCTGTTCTCCTCTCCTTCCCGAGGAGGATGTGAGCGCGGTGGGCGCGTCCCTGTCGCCTGTCCTCCTCTCGTTCCCAAGGACGTGAGCGCGTCCCTGTCACCTGTCCTCCTCTCCTTCCTGAGGACGTGAGCGCCGTGGGCGCGACCCTGTCGCCTGTACTCTCCTTCCCGAGGACGTGAGTGCAGTGGGCGCGTCCCTGTCGCCTGTCCTCCTCCCCTTCCCGAGGACGTGAGCGCGGTGGGCACGTCCCCGCCGCCTGTTCTCCTCTCCTTCCCGAGGACGGCTGTGTGCGGTCGCAGAGCACCAGGAGGGTACTTCTCTCTAGTCCTCGCTAGCCCGGAGATGGAGTTCAAGTTACAAGAATGCTCTGTGCCTCAGTTTACTCACCTGTAAAGTGAAAGTCATCATAGCGCTTGCTTCTGAAGTTGTTATTAAGACCTCAGTTTATATAAATATTTGCTGCATGAATGGATAAATGAATGTTGGTTACGGTTATTACCACTCATATCAATATCACTTTCATTACTATGAAAGTTTAAAAAGATAATAGAAGACACACCCAGTGCCTCTCTGTGTCGGGCCCCACGATGCGGCAAACGTTCCATAGCCGTGGGCTCGTCTGGCAGGCACAGCCCCTTTCAGGGGGGTCACATGTGCAGGAGGCCATGGTGTCCGTCTCTCTCATCTTCCTTCCTTGTGACTGCCAGCAGAGCTGTGACATCCACATCTGGGGTCCTGGGCAGTCAGATCAAGTTCTATAACCTTCTGTGTTCTGGGTCCAGTGATCTAAGAGCCAGAGAGCTTCATGTGTTTCAGCTGGCTTCTCAGGTTCAGCAGCTTCTATCGGCATCTCAACACGGGTGCCCGGGGGCTGTGGCGCCATCATAACAGAAAGTTCAGGCTTATCTGCAGCTCCCTCAGCCACAATAAACAGTAAAGAGGAAAACACGCACCAGAATCCCAGTTTCTAGTCATTGAAACGTGGCTGCGTGGGGCTTATGGCTCCAAGTTCAGGCTCAGAGACACCAGGGGTGAGACCTACAGGGAAGACAAAATGCATTGTGCTGACCCCCCTCCCAGCACAGGTGGATGACGCCACATCCACTCCACTGACCTTCTGAGGATGTAGCATCGTGCTGACCCCACCCAGCACAGGTGGATGACACCACACCCACTCCGCTGACCTTCTGAGGATGTAGCATCATGCTGACCCCCCTCCCAGCACAGGTGGATGACACCACACCTACTCCACTGACCTTCTGAGGATGTAGCATCGTTCTGACCCCCTCCCAGCACAGGTGGATGACACCACACCCACTCCACTGACCTTCTGAGGATGTAGCATCATGCTGACCCCCCTCCCAGCACAGGTGGATGACACCACACCCACTCCACTGACCTTCTGAGGATGTCCCACCCCTGACCTTCTGAGGATGTAGCATCATGCTGACCCCCCTCCCAGCACAGGTGGCTGATGCCACACCCACTCCACTGACCTTCTGAGGATGTAGCATCATGCTGACCCCCCTCCCAGCACAGGTGGATGACACCACACCCACTCCACTGACCTTCTGAGGATGTAGCATCATGCTGACCCCCCTCCCAGCACAGGTGGCTGATGCCACACCCACTCCACTGACCTTCTGAGGATGTAGCATCATGCTGACCCCCCTCCCAGCACAGGTGAATGACACTACACCCACCCCACTGACCTTCTGAGGATGTAGCATCGTGCTGTCCCCTCCCAGCACAGGTGGCTGATGCCACACCCACTCCACTGATCTGAGGATGTAGCATCGTGCTGACCCCCCTCCCAGCACAGGTGGATGATGCCACACCCACTCCACTGATCTGAGGATGTAGCAACGGCTGGGGGACAGGTCCCAATGCCATGAAACTTACAGCCCACAGACCAGCCCACTTCTTCCCCCAGAGTGGGACATGGACCAGCATCACCACTGAGGTGCTTTGCCTACAAGCAAGAGAAACCAACCTCCCTAAAAAGATTTAACTCAAAAGGTAACAAGGTAGTTAGAAAAGATGGCCTAGTTCCTCACCCCTGAAGCTCAGACTCTGTGTGTGTCCCTCAGCAGTGTCCACCCCACATGGTCAGGCTGCCTTATTCCTTCCTCTCTTTGACCCAGGTTCAGCTGTGTACCTGGCATGGGGAGGTGGGACACTAGCGCGTGTTACCAGGGCAGAGACTAAGCGCAGGTGGGAGGACAGGTGATGTAAACTCCCTCTTCGCACACGTGTCTTCTCAGTGCTGCAAAGTGCCCTGGACACTGTCCAGCAGACGACCAGCAGAGGTAGAGAGAGGAAGGGGCCACAGCGCCTGAGGAACAAAATGGCAGGAAGGTCCCTGGGTTTTCATTCTGTCTCCTGCCTGTCCAGACAGGGCTCCAGAGAGCCTGAAGCCTGGAACCTGCAACGGGCACTGACCAGAACACAACACCGAGCTGTCCCACTCTGGACAAAGTCCCCTGGGACTTGGAAAGATGGCCTTATCCAGGGAAAATGGTGACCTGACCTGCCTTCAGCATCAGCACGCCCTTTCTCATCTCCTCCGCTCACCAACAACTCAAAACCTGGGTGGGTGGGACCACCCCCCAGCCCACAGCCCACCCCTGGCTCCCCCAGAACAGGTGGCATCTCTAGGCACCCCACACAGGAGGTGCCCACAGAAGCACAGGGGGACCAGGCCCCAACTCCTCACCCTGACTCAGCCCTGCAGCTGCAGAGGGTTAGCAGAGGCACCGATATAGACGGAGAGAGGAGCCCACCTGCACCAGGCACCAAAGAACAGAGCAGGGAAACACGCTGTCCTGCAGGTCCAGAAAACCCCAGGATCCACCGAGCAGGGAAACACACTGTCCTGCAGGTCTGGAAACCTCCAGGACCCACCAAGCAGGGGAACATGCTGTCCTGCAGGTCCAGAAACTCCCCAGGACCCACAGAGCAGGGAAACATGCTATACTGCAGGTCCAGAAACCCCCAGGATCCACCGAGCAGGGAAACACGCTGTCCTGCAGGTCCGGAAACCTCCAGGACCCACAGAGCAGGGAAACATGCTGTCCTGCAGGTCCAGAAACCCCCAGGACCCACCGAGCAGCCCCAGATGGCACAGGACCATGCCCCCTCAAGTCCGCCAACCCTGGGCAGCAGCAGGAGAGACACAGATGGGAACCAGAAAATCTGAGCAGGGATGAATATGATGGCTCAGAACACAAACTTGTCACTAAACCACAGCTTGCAGAAGTATGCCAGAAGCTGTACAGGAAACCAAGCAAGGCAACTCTCCAAATCAGTGTATACAAGTAGAATCAAGACACAAGAAAATGTTTGCTGGACAGAGGGAAGATAATCGAGGGACATCAGCCCTGAGAGGGGTCAGCTGCAGGGAAGGCTGGGAGGAGACTGAGGAGCGGCTCTCACAAAGCTGCTTGAATGAGTCATGATGAGTTCTCTAGAACAAATTAAAATAGGATCCTGGACAGTCAGGCCTAACACACTGATGATGTCAGTTTTCCCCAAAGAGATGTATAGGGTTTATGTCATTTCTATCAAAATCCCAAAGTCAACAAGCTTATTCTAACATTTAGCTAGAAAGGCATAGCAGCCAGACACCTAAGTCATCTCAAAAAAGAAGAATGTGGTGAGGGATTGGCTGTACCTGACGCCGAGCCTTACCAGACGGCAACGGCAATCCAGATAAGATGGTGCTGGTGGAGGGAGAGATGCACTTGCTCAACAGAACAGAATAGAGAGAACCCAGAAACAGACACACTAATATGTTGAATGTATTTTTCACAAAGTTTCAAAAGCATTTTAGTGGACAATGGCCTTGCCTGACCAGGCGGTAGTGCAGTGGGTAAAGCATTGCTTTGGGACGCAGAGGACCCAAGTTTAAAACCCCGAGGTCGCCAGCTTGATTGTGGAATTACCAGGTTGAGCCCAAGGTCACTGGCTTGAGCAAGGGCTCACTGGCTCTGCTGGAGTCCCCTCCCCCCAGTCAAGGCACAGGTGAGAAAGCAATCAATGAACAGCTAAGGTGCTGCAACAAAGAATTGATGCTTCTCATTTCTCTTCCTTCCTGTCTGTTGGTCCCTCTGTCTGTCTCTCTCACTAAAATAAATAAATAAAAAAGAAAAGAAAAAAAATGTATAATTGTATTTTCAACAAATGATATGAAGCAGATGAACATCCACAGGCTAAAATTGAGCCTGATGCAAACCTAACACATCATACAAAATCAACTCAAAATGGATCATGGACATAACTGTAAAATGTAAAACTATAAATCATTTAGAACAAACCTAGGAGATGCTGTTTGGAGCTCAGAGCTCAACAAAGAGTTCTCAGACTTAACACCAAAAGCACAAACCATCCAAGGAAAGGTAAGAAACTGGACCACATCAAAACTGAAAACTTCTCCTGAGAACACCCTGGTTAGAGGAGGAAAGACCAGCTGCAGACTAGGAGACAATGTATCCAATGAAAGAGGTAGAGAGCTATTACACAGGAGCTATTATACAACAAGACATGCACCCACCACACGCCCAGGGATTAACGGATTGCACGCTTAAGCATCCCCCCCATGGCAACGCTATAGCCGCACTAACACTTGGACACAACAAAACACAACTGTTACAGCACCTTTATTTTCCTCAGCCAGACACTAGAAGCAACTCAGATATTTTTCATTTGGTGAGGGGTTCAGCAGTGGTCCACCCATGCTCTGGAACTCTACTCAGAAATAAAAAGGAACAAAGTCTTGATACTTTCAACAATTTGAATGACTGAAGAATTATGCTGTGAAAAAGCCACTTTGAGAGGATCGTTCTTCAAATGACAAAGCTCACAGAAACAGAGAAAAGAGCACTTTCCGAGGGAAGAACGAGGGTGGAGAAAAGTAGTTATTCTGTGCCCTGTCCTGATGATAGATCTGCAAGTACCACCCTGCGCCCCGCCCCACGCCATCCCTGCCCCTCGCAACCACGCCCTGCGCCTTGCTTCCTGCAGGGTGCCACACTATGCTGTGTGCAAAGCTCCAAGGTGTCTGCCCCTCAGGCCCTCCGCGCGCCTCGCTGCCCCCCCCATAGTCCCCGCCCCCGGCCGTCACTGCAATGCGCCATCACCTCCCCGAGCCCCCCGCCCCGCCCCGCGCCGTCTGCCTCTGGCCTCTCACAGTTTCCGTCTCAGGCTATGCCTAAAACAGAAGTGTGCAAAATAATTCAAAGTGAAAAAATGAAAACAGACACATAGGTGGTGCAGAAGTAAGTTGACAGTTTTGGTTACATGCACTCAGCTTTTCATTTCAGATTGTACACCAGACAGCAGCAGAGGACACAACTTTCTGCTCTTACCTAGCTGTGATTCTCAAGATGCACAAGAGGTAGCAGCAGAGAAGCGCGCTTGGAACACATTTACCACAGACAGTCCTGTATGTTCTTTGAAGCAAGTTTCAACAAACTTCAAACCTTTGAAATGATATACAGCATGTTTCTTGTTGTCATTACACTTAACCTAGAAATCAGTAATAGAAACTAACTAGAAAACCCTTACATTTTTAAGTTAAGAAATTCACTCCTAAATAGCCCCCCTCAAAATTACAATTCAAGTTACAAAATACTTTAAAATTAATGGAAATAAAAACTACATAAGAAAACCTATGGCATAATATAGTGACGAATACATTTTAGAGGGAAAAACCTTAAAGTACACAGCTTTTCCACCCATATTAAGAACCAGGATAGTAAATTAAATCCAGAGAAGGTAAAAGAAAGAAATGTTCCCAGAGACATCTGGACACTGTATACCATCCTTCCCCATGTATAAGACTCGTCTGTTTTTGAAAAATTTTAGGTCTAAAAACTGGGTGCGTCTTATACATTGGTTGTAGTTTTTACTCTTGCATTTCCCACTTATTCACGTTTGTTATCTTTTTCTCAAATTTTGGGCCCCCAAATTAAGGTGTGTCTTATACATAGGCATCTTATACATGGGGAAATATGGTACTTTACAACCTTACCAGATTTTTTCCTCAGGGTGAGATTTTGAAAAAAATAATTTATTCCTCTGTACAATTTAAGCTGCAACAACAACAAAAAGCCATCATCATTTTTTTTTAATTTTAATTATTAATGTTTGAGGAAGGGAGGGAGACAGATAGTCAGAAACATCCATCTGTTTCTGTATGTGCCCTGACCCAGGATCAAACCTATAACATTAGTGTATGGGTGTGATGCTCTAACCTACTGAGCTCTCTGGAGAGAGCAAGCCATTGTCTTTTAGGGGAAACATATACTAGAGAAAACCTGAGGTAATTAAAAAATAAAATAAGAATCTGTCTGCTGTGGTGACAACACCAGAAGTCTTTCCTTTGCTCTTGACAGTCAGGGGCATAAACACTATCTCTAATTGTTTAGCACAAAGTGGCCCCTTTCCTAACATGCACTTTTTCTTGTGCCATGGCTGCAATCCAGACTGAGAAACCACCTAAGCTCTGGGCATCCAGAATTTACCTGAGCCTGGGTCACCACTTACAAGCTGGGTTCCTTTGGTCACAGAACACCTTCTAGGGTCTTTGTTTCCTCACATGTAAATTTTCTCAGTTCTATAGCTGAGAACACGCATTGCTGAAGGACTGATACTTAGGCCTCAGCTCTGCCTTCCAAGAAGCTGAGATATTGGACCTCACCACGATCAATCAAAACTGGGAACAAAGGCATTGCACTGCCAAATCCAATGCTTATCACAACTTATAATTATTTTATTTATGTATACTTTTCTTTCCCTCTGTCTACCCCACGACAGTGTAGTATTTATAAAGACAGAAATTGAGTCTGTCTCATTCACTATAGACAACCAGTGTCAACCACAGTGCCTGGCACATAACAGAAGTACAATAAGTGTTTATTAAATGAGTGAATAAATACTCCTTTGTATACATATACAGATATATACAAATAACAGACACATATGGACACAGAGAGATATGCTCATGTGCAATGCATATCTATGCACACAGATGTACACACAGCCAATGTACCTGGGTACATATAGATAGAGAAATATAATAGGTACACAGAGAATATGAGAAGAAAATGAAAATGTCATAATATTAACAGTAAATATTTCTGTATGGAAAATTTGTTGTTTTGTTTTTCTTATAATTTTTTCTAGCATTTCTTCAAAGTACATTTTTTATAATAAACGAGCTGTTATAATTCAATATACTTGTCAAATCAAAGCACATCATATTTTATAATAAATTAAGTAGATTTAAATTTAAAAAGTTAAAAAACAGAAGTAAAAATAGTAGAATGGGAAGTCATTGAGTGCAGGGACATAATTTCCTAGCACAGTGCCTGGTATATGATGGGCAATTTCAAAGGCTTTATGAAAGCATGGCAGGAAGGAATGGAGGAAAACAAGATGAAAAGAATGGTGTTAGAGAAATCCAGGGAGGGGAAGATGAAGAGAGGAAGAAATAAAAAGAAAAACAAATCATAGCTAGAGAGAAAAAATGGGGAAGGAAAGAGAGAGATTCATCACAATTATACACATTCACATTTTTCAATATCCTAAGTTTATGATAAAAGTTCTCTGCTTCTAAACTTCTGAATAGTTTCTGAAACTATTCAGAAAATAATTTTAGATCATTAAAGAATACATGGAACTTACTGGTTCCACAATGTTGAATTTCTTGGACTCCTGAACTTCCTGGATTTGATAAACGTAATTAAGGGAGGACTCCAAAAAAATGTGCCTCTCTTTGTCCACCTGCAGGTCTACCTGTAGAATGGTAGCAAATGTCACAAATTGGCACTGTCAGTCACCCAAGTCAGTGCTTATGGAATGAACAGAATGCTGGAGCTAGAGGAGACTTTAGGCACCATGGAGTGATATGATTCCTTTACTTTACAAATAGGAAACATAAGCCAAGAGATAAAAAGCAACTAATGCAAGACTTTTGGTTTCTGGTCCTACAAGTAAGAAGTTTGGCAGTTATCATGCCCATCCTCACAGAAGAAAAAGATTAAACAAGGTGAAAATAAACTCCTCCTCCTGGATCCAACAAAGAATTGAAGTCAGACAGAAAACCAATGTCTCAAAAATTGTATAGACATTTGAATATGAGGAATAAGAGTGTATCAGAGTAGAAGCCTGTTGCTGCAGCCAATATCAGACTTTATTTAAGAACTCTCCAGTGGGTCAAAGATGGTGGCACATGTGGACGCTGAGCTTGCAACCTCCCCCAAACTCATCCAATGTACCCCTTTACTTAGAACAATTCCTCCTGAAAGACAACTGAGAAACAATTAAACAGCTTCTGCACAAGGGAGAGAGAGAGAGAGAGAGAGAGAGAGAGAGAGAGAGAGAAAGAGAGAGAGCAAGCATAGAAAAGGCTGAGGAACCATGAGAGCTCTGTAGGAGGTGAAAGATCAGCTCAGGACCGAAGAGACCAGTGAACACACTGTTTACAGCTCCTGGGCATGTGGATAGAAGACTGGAGCTACATCCAGTCTCTATGGCTGTAAAGCCAGTAGCCACAGCCATCATCACAACAGCCTGGCCCATGCAGGTTCGCATTGGATTCAGACAGTTGGTAAAGAAACAATGGAGCCAAAAACTAGTGAGCCATCATCTTTAATCTTAGCTTGCACCCAGCACTTAAGTAAAAACACACACTGGGCTCCAAAACCCACCCACATTCAGTGCTCACAAAATTACTGACTTATCCAAGTTTCCTAGAATCAAAGGTTTTTAGCTCACCAGATTTTATTCACCTCTGTTCCCCATATCCTTCCTTTTCCCTGCACAAACTCTGCACAAACTGGCTTCTCACTCAACACTCCGCCATCTTGGCTGCTTCTCCTAGCCTTCTCCACATGGCCTTTCTCCCCTCTCCTCTCTGCTCTCTCCTTTAATGATAATCTCAGGAACCGAGAGCGCAAGCTCCCATTCTGCCCCCATTTTATAGTGTAGAAATCAAAACCTTTAATCCAATATACAAAATAGGGAAGTCTCTAACACAAAGGCACCTATTTGAGGCATGATGGGATTGTACCACCCCACATCAAAAAGGGTGGGAAAGGCTTAATTCCAAAACAAAGCCCCAGGCTACAAGGATTCTGCCTGCCCACAGCCCACCCCCAAAACACATTAACATCACCTGGGCAATGGCTTCCACATGGGCAGTGCCATCTTTAACAAAGTGAGCATAATATATTTTATCTGCCCAACAATGGCCAAACACTGGAGACTGCAGCACATCCCCAGCCACCCCTCCTGCATTGTAAGGTACCAAAAAGCTGAAAATTAATAGTGATGTTCTGGAAGGAAAGGTCATGCTTTCCTATCAGGCTTTCCTGTCACATCCTTCCTGTGGGGAGGGGAGGGAGAAGAATGTAAAAGTTTCTGGCTGGCAAGAACAATGGGTCATTTAGTTTTAAATCTAAAATAAAGGTTTACCGAGAAACTTTTTCTCTTTCAATAGGAGGCAGAACTTACATACCACCATGCATTGACTGTAGTTCCTCCCCTTTTCTGGAATCTTGAGAATAAAATACCCCTAGGCTAGTGAGGGAAGATGAACCCTAAAAGATTGTAAATATCATTGATTGTATTACCTTGAAAGTCTTAATGTTCTGTATAACCCCTAAACAAATATTTTCAGCTTGTGCCATGATGGAAGGCTCTGCTCCATCCCTGTGTGATCATGGGTATATAAGCAACCCCTGAACTATTTTTGGGGACTGCACAATTTGGGTCTGCTGCCCCTTGTCAGCCATATGTGGCTGGCATATTTAATAAATCTCCGCCTTTAACAAAACTCTTTAAAATTTATATGGACTGGGTGTCTCTACGTGAACTCAATGAAGTGAGGTACAGTGCCTTTCAGAATCTGGGGTGTGGTACTTTATAACACGTGGAGCTAAATACAACATAATTATGAGGGCAGCATAACTTGTATAAAGAAAGCTCCTCTTCCCAGATATCAACCCAGCAGGTAGATATGTCAGGGTGACACTTCACCCACTGAGCTGCCTGTGCATGTGGGGCTCTCCCACCTAGAGAGAGTGCAGAGCTAGAAAAACATTTCAGTACCAGCTGCAGGACTATTTGATCCAGAGAAAGTGGGTCACTACTGGTATTAACTCTCCAGGAAAATGGGGAGCCAGCAAATGGACTATGGTCTGCACACTGGACTCCCTGATCAGAGAAAGTGCAAAGATTGGGGGGCAATGCTGCTCACACTGGATGGGCAGCTCTACCCAAAGAAAGCACAAAGCTAGCAAAACCTTGTGGCCCAGTGTGGAGTGAGGGGGGCAATGCTGTGCATGTGCACAGGCCTGCCAAGCCCCAAGAAGGTGAAGAATGAACACATTAAGGCTGTGTGTGCACCCAGGTTACCCCACCAGGACAAAGGGTGGATCTAATGGGTGGTGAGATACAAGAAAGCAAACAGGTAAACCAGCGCAGAACGTGCTCTGACAACAGATAATTAAAACAGAACATGCAGAGCACACACCATGCAGCACCTTTTGCACCAGGCAGTCCCGCCCAGATTAAAAGGCAAGGAGGCTCATCACACCCCAGGTGGCCCATTCAGAACCCACTCCTTCAAACCAGGTGACAGGACAGGCACTGCATGCACATCCCCCCAACTACAACCTGCAGGCTGAAACTGTTCAACACACAATGTAACAGAGACAACATTTACAAGACTGGGCAAGATGACTATTCCATTCAACACAAAGGAACAAAAACAGAAAGTCCAGCAAAATGGGGAGACAGAAGAATATACCCCAAATGAAGGAATAAGAAAAAAAAATCCAGAGAAATATCCTAATGAAATGGAGATGGGTAATTGGAAAGATTAAGAATTCAAAGCAAACAGTCATAACGATGTTCGATAAACTTGAGAGTAGAATAGAGAAACTCAAGAGAGCGCTTGAACAACAAGGAAATGTAATAAGCTCATCCGGCTTGAGTGCAGGCTCACCAGCTTGAGCCCAGGATCATAAACATGACCCCATGATCGCTGGTTGAGCCCAAAGGTCACTGGTATAAATCCCAAGTCGCTGGCTTGAGCAAAGGGGTCACTGACTTGCCTGGAATCCCTGACCTGGCCCGTCCTTGTGTCCCTGGAGCTGGCCCCACGTGTGCACCATGGGCCAAGCAGTCAGCCTCAATGCTGTCTCCTAGGCAGGCAGTGGAGGCTGGACGTGCAGTGTGGACGTGGAAGGGATCCCCACGTGGGGCATGGAGGGAGCTGCAGGTGAGCACCAGGCAGTGGGCTGGGGGCAGCCCAGACCCAACGGGTTGAGGGGCGGTTCCAAGGGCCGCTGCGTGTAGTCAGGTGGCCGCATCACCCCCAGGCCCCCGACGTCTTCAGGGACATCTGCGCCTACTTCTCCCGGGAAGGGTGGCCGCCATGGTGACTGGGAGAAGGCGCGCTGCCCCCACGTGAAGAGTAACCCGGAGGCACTACTGCACAAATGTGACGGGGTGTGGGAAACCCCGGGCGACATGTGGGCCAGCCCAGTGTCCAGACTGCTACTTCAAGTGCTTCCCTTTGGGGACCACGACTTGTTTCTCCCCATGCCTCAGAGCCACTCGGCCCGCTTTCATGGTTCACTGCCAGCAGGCCACCAGACCCCTGGTGGAGGACACTGAGGACTTGTATAAAGAATGGACTCCAAGAAGGCAGCGAGGTGAGGGGACGCAGGCATGGCGCTGCCCTATTGAAACCGACCCAGGCATCTCAACAGATAATGAGGGACAGAGCTTGCCTTTAGTAAACAAATAAAATGCAAATTGTGAATGAACTGCAAATTGTGCATTGTGCAGTAAGGGGTGATTTACTACACTGCTTCCATGTGTAAATAATTACACATATTTATAGATGTGTTAATGAGTTGGAACAGTATAAAAGTATAAAAGCACGTAAGAAATAACTCATTCAGAACGCTTGTCATCACAAGAGGAGGAGGAAGGTCTGGCCGGTGAGCAGTGCTCCAGGACAGGGCTCCCTGGGCAATGTCGGCCACATTGCAGACAGGAAAGGATTAATTATGGTGATTAAGACAGCTGGGGTTGTAGGCCACGGTAGGGACCATTGTATCAGGCCCTGTGTCAGCCATCTCTTCAGTGTGTCTGGTTTTATGAGGGTGTGGTAAGTAAGGTCCTTCTGCGTTCATGGGTCTAGCATTGAAACACAGCTGAAGTCCAGATGTGATCTCTAACTTGACCCAAATGGTTTCTGTGGTCCACAGACCTGAGGCTCTGTTCCCAAGACTGTTTGGTGCTGACCAGACTCTGATAATTAAGGAAGGGCAAGGACAGTTAAATGTGTAAAGGTGAAAGGATAAGAAGAAAAGGAGGCAAGGTGGTCACTGTACCATTAGACTGGACAAGGCCACTCTGAAACAAGAAGACAGAAAGGAGCCCTGGCCAAGTTGCTTAATTCATTAGAGAGTCATCCCCATACACCAACATTGTGGGTTTGATGTCCAGTAAGGGTGCATATAAGAATCAACCATTGAAGCCTGACCAGTTGGTAGCACAGAGGATAGAGCATCAACCTGGGATGATGAGGACCCAGGTTCCAAACCCCAAGGTTGTGGCTTGAGAATGGGTTTACAGACTTGAGTGCGGGGTTGTTAGCTGGAGCATGGGATTGTAGATGTGACCCCATGGTTACTGACTTGAAGCCCAAGGTTGCTGTTTGAGAAAGAGGTCACTGACTGAGCTAGAGTCCCCTGGTCAAGGCACGTATGAGAAAGCAATCAATGAACAACTAAGGTACTACAGCTATAAGTTGATGCTTCTCATCCCTCTCCCTTCCTGTATGTCTGTTTCTCTAGATAAAAAGAAGAAGAAGAAAAAGAATAATCAACCACTAAATGCATAAATGAATGGAAAAACAAATCAATGTTTCTCTCTCATTATCTTCCCTCCTCTCTTTAAAAGTAATAAAAAATTTTAATTTATTGATTTTAGAGAGAGGAGTGAGAGAGAGAGAAAAAGAGAAAGGAGGTGGCAGAAAGGAGCAGAAAGCATAAACTTGTAATAGTTGCTTCTTGGATGTGTCTTGACCAGGCAAGCCTGCGGTTTTGCATTGGTGACCTCAGTGTTCCAGGTCATTGCTTTATGCACGGTGCCACCACAGGTTAGGCAATTATTTTTAATTTAAAAAGAGAAGATAGAAAAGAGAAAGTGTTATATTAAAGAAGTGGATTTTCTTTCCAGCTAAGTGACCTTTATTATATTTTTGACATGAACAGCCAGTTTTTTTATTCTTCTGAGAGATAGAGAGAGAGGAAGGGACAGACAGGGACAGACTGGAGGAAAGGGAGAGAAATGAGAAGCATCAGGTTTTCATTGGAGCTCCTTAGTTGTTCATTGATTGATTTCTCATATGTGCCCTGACTGGGGGGCTACAGCATGGTGAGTGACCCCTTGCTCAAGCCAGCTACTTTGGACTTGAGCAAGCAACCATTGGGTCATGTTTATGATCTCACACTCAAGCCAGTGACCCTGTGCTCAAGCTGGTGAGCCAGCACTAAAGCCAAATTAACCTGCACTGAAGATGGCAGCCTCGGGGTTTCAAACCTGGGTCCTCAGCATCACAGTCCGTTGTGGAGAAGCAAGAGCCTGTGGACAACACTCTGGATGAAAATTGGGTAAGAGAAAATCATTTGTAGATTTTAGTTCCTCTGAGTCCTCTAGAAAGGCAAATAAGTATGACCTAGGTATGTGGGGTGCACTTTGGATAGGGCTGGATTTAAGCTCTACTAAACTGAGAGTGAATTTAGCATTGGAGCTTTGGGCAAATCTTACAGATTCTCTGAGCTCTTGAATGCTAATATGTAAGGTGAAGATACATGCATATATCCTTTGACAGTATTCAATTCAATTTATTTCTTAGTGTATGTATTTGTTTATATTTTAGTTAAGATGATTTTAGATAGTGAGGCTACTCCCATATGCACTCTTACCAGGATCTACACCACAATCCCAATTCTAGAGTATTGAGCTGTTTTTTTTTAGCACCTCAGGATGATGTGCTCTGGCTAACCGAGCCATCCTCAGCACCCAGGCCCAATACTCAAACCAATTAAGCCACTGGCTGCAGAAAAGGAAGAGGTAGAGAAGGGGGAGGCAGAGGGGTGGAGAGAAGATGGTCACTTCTCCTATGTACTCTGACTGGAATCAAACCTGGGACATACACTGGGCCAATGCTCTATACACTGAGCCACTGGCTAGGGCTTACATTTTATGTAAAAGAACTGACACATACATGTTGTCCAATAAATACATCTCTGATAATAGCAACCATATGCTGTTGATGTTGTATACCAGGCCTTTCCTCAATACCTAACATATACTGTGCCCTTAATAAATATTTTATGAATAACTAAAAGTTGGGAAGTTAAACCTCATAATGGGAAGATCTAGACACAAATATTGCATTGGCCATCTGTAGTCAGTGTAGAGGCTTAATATTGTAGAGGCTCTCTGAGCCAATAGTTGACAAAGAAAAATACCAGAGTATATAGAAGGACAGGTGAAAATTTGATGGGAGGAGATTGTGTGTTTTCTGACAAAATAGGGACTAACACTCCAGACTCCACCAAACTCACTCTTCTCCAACTTAGAACTCAGGAGAAAGGAGACTGAAGTAAAGAGGTATAGCCTACAAGAAAGAAAATGCCATGTGTACCAAAAGGTCAGCAAGGCTGAGGATGATGACTACCTCTGTAAGTGACCCTCACAAAGCATGTTAACTCTTCATACAATAATTTCATCTGATCATTTGCCCATTAGAGCATTCCGTTCCCCTAGGGACTTGCACTACAGAATCGAGGCTCAGTGATGTGAGTGCCTGGGCTCTCACTGAAGCTCTATATGTCCAGGAACATGCACTACACCTTCCCTAATCCCTATTGCCTCATCACACCCCCAGATTATGAAAAGTGTCAGAACTTCTTCACTGATAGTTGTGACTGCATGGGCCCCCTACATTTGTAAAAAGACAGTGCAGTGGATAAGGGGCATCCAAACCACGCAGCCCTCACTCTGCCCCATAAGTTGAGAAACAGCACATCCAGCATCTCTGAGGCTGGGCTTGGAGTGTGGAACGAGGCATCTGCTCTGTCAGTGGGTCTGCACTTTGGCCCTTATAAAGGCCAGATCATAGAAGATGAAGAGGCAGCCAACAACGGATACTCCTGGCAGGTGAGAAATATTTGCCTCTTCCCCAGTCTTGTGACTTCCCACATCCCTCCCATGGCTTGGTGGGACCTGCCCTTCTACATGCTAGGATATGGATGGAGACAATATGGTTAGCTCTGGGTACTGAGTGGATTTTGCAGACCATAGAGTTCCTGTTAAGGATCACAGGTTAAGTGGAAGCAAAGTGGTACAGACACAAAGGAATGCCTCCTCCGAGCCCTGAGTGGACAGGTCAACTCAGATGTGATGAGTAAGGAAAATATCATATGGTCCAGAGTGGCAATGCATGCAAGCTGAAAGAGCTTTGTTGACAGTAGGGTAAAATATTTTCTCTATTACCTTCTCATCCAAAAAAGTCTTTATATTTTCTTCCTGAAATGCAGATCACCAAAGGGAGAAACTGCCATGAGTGTGTGGATGGATCCTTGGCCAACTGGATGAGGTAAGGCCAAGAATTTTCTGGGAGTCACAAGAACACTCATCCCTCTCAGGCCCATACATCTTTCCTTCTCATCAAGCCTTCCTCAGTGGTCTCCCTCAATCCTCTGTTTCTCTTTTTTCTCCATTCGAAGCTCTTTCTTTTTTTTTTCCAAAGCTCTTTCAAAGCAAGAGATAGTTAGAGAAAAAAAGGCATTAAAATATAGAATATGTCCTCAAAATATAAATTTCTACCTTAGAAAAAATTTAGGCAGTGGAAAAAAACTTTGAGGGCCTGGATTACACTTTAATTATGACATTATTAGACCATTATTAATAATGGTCTAATGAACATTATTTAAGACCTTCCTATATTCCAGTTTAGTTGAAGGTATTCATTACTTAAGCAGATCATATAACCCATCTTCTTATGGAGGAGTAATTGCAGACACAGTGAAACAATTGATTTTAGAAATATTTAACTATAATTTTTCTATTTTCTGAGAAGTGCACAGTGCCAGGATACCTAAACCAAGGATAGCCTAAACCAGTGGTCAGCAAACTGTGGCTCATGAGCCACATTGCAGTTCTTTGGCCCCTTGAGTGTGGCTCTTTCACAAAATAACACATGCAGGCACTAACTCAATAAGGAATGTACCTACCTATATAGTTTAAGTTTAAAAAATTTGGCTCTCAATATAAATTTTATTCATCGTACTGTTGATATTTGGCTCTGTTGACTAATGAGTTTGCAGACCACTCTCCTAAACTTGTGAGGGCAGAAAATTATCCCAGCCTCCCTTCTAACTGCAACTGTGTTCTGAAGCCTGCAGAGCAATGATCACGAGCCACTTCCCTGAGGGGCTTTTATCAGGGGCTACAGAATGTGAATAAGATATTTTTGTTCTTTATGATCTTGCTAAGACAAAGGGACCTTCAAGTCCTGACTAGTTGGCTCAGCAGTAGAGCATCGGCTTGGCCCATGAAAGTCCTGGGTTTGATTCCTGGCCAGGGCACACAGAAGTGCCAAACTTCTCCACCCTTCCCCCTCTCCTCTATCTCTATCTTGCTCTTCCCACCCCACAGCCAAAACTTCAGTGAAGCAAAGTTTGCCTGTGCACTGAGATGGCTCCATGGCCTCTGCCTCTGACTCAAGCATTAGAATGGCTCTGGTTGCAGCAGAGCAACACCCCAGATAAGCTGAGCATCTCCCCCTGGGTGGATCCTGGTTGGGCACATGCAGGAGTCTGTCTGCTTCCCCACTTCTCACTTTTGGGGGGGCCTCCAGGTTTTTATGGGAACCTGGGTGAGGCATCAAATGCTACCTAAATAAAATTTGAGGACAATTGAGAAAGGCCTCTCAAGAAAGTTGGACTTGGACTGAGTATTGAATGATGTGAACTAATTTAGACAGAGTCCAACATCAAGAAGCAAGTTTTATGATATAAAACAGAACCTTAGTTAGTTTACAGAAGCTAGAGGTCACTGGGTTTTATGGCCAATCAGGGTGAAGGGTATGTCTGGAATTGGCTTTGGAAAATGGTATTAGGCAGGATGAGCACCGTTAGCAGGACCTGGACATAGGAAGTCATATGACATTGTGACAGGCTCAGACATTGAAGAGAAGGTTCTCCAGGAGCACTGTGGGTGTGGGAGACATCAGAGCCCAAGTGTCAGGTGCAGAGCTGGACATGGATCTGAGAGATAGTAGGAACTCATCACCTACTATCTGTGTGTTTAGTTTCTTTCACCTGCCTCAATCCCATGTATGTGAATTGTGCCCAGGATGATGAAGAGCAGAACCTGGTGGCCTTTCATTATCACAGGCAGATTTTCTATCAAACCTGCTGGGTCATCAGGCCAGACTGTGAGCTGTTAGTCTGGTATGGTGATGAGTTTGGCCAGAAGCTGGGCATCAAGTGCAGCAGCAAGCGGAAGAGAGAGCTCACAGCAGCTAGAGGTGGGATAAGTATTCTTCAAAATGGAAAGAAAAGAGAATTCTTCTTAGAAATTTTAATCGTACACTCTAAAATCAGTAAGATCTAATCAGATGTTTCAGAAATTAAGGATTCATTTCATATGGCTTTGATTCTTAGAAAAAATCTTTATATTTGTTACTTTTGTTTTAATTTATTTTTAAGTGAGAGCAGTGAAGATAGACAGATTTCTTCATTTGCCTTGACCAGGATCCACCCAGCAACTCCAGTCTGAGGTCCATGCTCAGACTCGCCGATCTGTCCTCAGCACCTGAGGTCAACACTTGAACCAACTGAGCTATCGGGCTGATGCTCAAACCAATCAAGCCACTGGCTGTGGAAGGAAAAGAGAGACAGAAAGGGGAGAAGGAGGAAAAGAAATGCAGATAGTCACTTTTCATGTGTGCCCTGACTGGGGATTGAACCTGGGACTTTCACATTCCAGATAAACACTCTGTCCACTAAGCAAACTGGCCAGGGCCTGTTTTCTGAGGGCCACTACTGTCTAGCATACAGGGTAAGAGCAGAGGTCTGACAGATGCCCAGCAGTGCCTGGAAATGCACTGCTCTGATCCAAACTGAGACACTGGGGACCTTCCTGAGTGAGGTGGGACAATGGTGCTGTTCTCAGCTATGTGGTGCCTCATTCTCTAAGATTTGCTTTGTTAATTTTTGGAAAATACACTCAGTAGGAAATCCTCTCAGAGATTACTTCATCTCCAAGTGAGAGAGGATGGTGTATTAGGTGGAGAGGGATGGGAGTCAGGCATGTAAGTAGTATGGTTGGGGGCCCTGGCAGGTTAGCTCAGTCAGTAGAGCACCATCCTGTAATACCAAAATTGAGCCTGGGTCAGGACACATACAATAAATGATCAATAACTGCATGTCTGGGTAGAATAATGAATAAATGCTTCTCTCCCTCTATCTCTCTTCTTCTTCTTACTCCTCCTCCTCCTCCTACTTCTCCTCCTCCTTCTTTCTTTGTCTCTCTAAAATCAATGAATTTTTAAAAAATATGTTTGGGGAAATATTTTGAAAGAGGAGTTCCCATTTTATATTAAATGGGCTGACACTGAATAAAATCAAGCATGAATATTTGGTGTAAGGCTTGAGGAAGGACATATTTCTAGTTTATTGTCTGTGGGAAAGTATGAGGGAAGCAATTCCTATTGTAGTTCGGGCCAGTGGTCTTTCTAAACAACTGTGTTAAAAGCTACATGTATATAGAAAAGGTCAGCATTGTTCCACCCCTACAAGGGGTGAAACAGCTCATGATGCTACATGACAGTCCCTCATCTGGCAATGCATAGAAAAGACCATTGATGTGGGCTTTTTGGATTTCTAAAGAAGATATAGTACATAAAAATGAAAAGAGAAAACAGACTGTAAAGAAACACTTTGTGGGAAACAGAGATTACACTGTCAACCCCATAAAAATGACTTGTGGGACAGGTCTTAACAAAACATATGGCCCAGGCAGCCTTGTCAACATCTGTTCTGACCAAAATTTTCTCTTTCAGCAGAACCACAGCCAGAGATACACCCATGTTCCTCCTGCTCTTTGGCCTTCTCCAGTCAGAAATTCCTCAGCCAACATGTGAGATGCAATCACCCCTCTCATATTCTCCCAGGAACTTCTACAAGAAAACATCTCCAATCAGAGGTTCCCTGCCCAAAGGATCCAAATCAGCAGCAACAACGTACTGGTAGTCTCAACTGGGATGACAAAGCTGAAGGTCAAAAGGGCAAAGAAAAGTTTAAACATTTGCTTAAAAGGACCAGGTTGAAAAGAATTTCAAGGGCCTTTTTCAAACCTCCCAAAGGACACATGGGAAGCTCTAGTGAACAAGAAAAAATGATGCAGGAAGCACCCAGCAGAGGCAAGAAAGTAAATTTAGTGGACACAGAAAAACTATCTATGAGAGCAGGAATGTCGAGAAGTATAGCTATCAAGTATGGAGATTGTGGGCAAGGCTTTGATGATAGGTCACATCTATTCAGTCACCAGAGGACACACTCAGGGAGAACCCTATGTTTTCAGGGAGTGTGAGTGAGGCTTTTCACAGAAGTCCCATCTTCTCATCAGAAGACACACTCAGAGAAGAAGCCCTATGTTCACAAAGAGTGTGAACGAGGCTTTTCACAGAAGTCAACTCTCATACACCAGAGGACACACTCAGGAAAGAAGCCCTATGTTCGCAAGGAGTGTGAACAAGACTTTTCACAGAAGTCAACTCTCCTCACACACCAGAGGACACACTCAGGGGAGAAGCCCTATGTTTGCAGGGAGTGTGAGTGAGGCTTTACATGGAAGTCAGTTCTCCTCAGCCACCAGAGGACACTCTGGGGAGAAGCCCTCTGTTGGCAAGGAGGGTGAGTGAGTCACTAGCATTAAATTGCATCTCCAAAGCCATAGCTGTTACACAGGTCATACCCCAGCTCTGAGGGGACTTCAGAGAAAGTCTACTGATCCCTTTACCTCTCAAGACTGTAATTAGTACAGAAGTAACTGGTTAAACAAGTTCTTCACTTTGATAATATGTCATGAGCTTGAAAAACAGTTTCTTAAGTGCTATGGGAATGTCAACACCAATCTCCTTTATGCACTCTTGGCCTCCTGTTCTAATAAATCTTATCTCCATAAAACTATGAAACCCACATACCTCATTACCTAATTCCCCCATTACTGAAACTAGAGAGTTCCCTGAGGGCCATAGAGAAATCACACTGTCAGACACAGAAGCTCAATCCCTGGAAACATAGAAGGCTAGAGTCAATCTACTTAGGTTACTGCCTGGGGGGAGGGATTTGAGACAGACTCACCATGAAAAGGGATTTTCTTGACTCCTAGGGAGTGGAGAATTCTCTCCTAGTAGGCTCATCAACCTCCACCCTTGGCTTCTTTTGGCTCCTTCCCTGGTTTTCTGTGACTTCTGTAGAATCAGAGGTGAAAGCCAGGGAGGAATAATTGCGTGTGCATGTCCATGTGGCTAGCTAATTCTGGGTACCTGGTCTCCCTCACTCTCTCCTCACTTCCCCTTTAGGGTAAGAATCTTATGGTGTACACCACATGGACTCCAGATAATTCCATGGTGGGTTTAAATCTCAGCTCTGCTCTCACCAGCTGTGCAACCTAAGGCAAGATTTTCAACTTCTTTCTGCCTGGTTTTTTTTTTTTTTAATTTTTTATTTATTCATTTTAGAGAGGAGAGGAAGAGACAGAGAGAGAGAGGAGAGACAGAGAGAGATGAGGGGAGGAGCTAGAAGCATCAACTCCCATATGCGCCTTGACCAGGCAAGCCCAGGGTTTCGAACCGGCAACCTCAGCATTTCCAAGTGGACGCTTTATCCACTGCGCCACCACAGGTCAGGCATGTGCCTGGTTTTTAATCTATAAAAAGAAAATGGTGCCTGATCAGGCAGTGGTGCAGTACATAGAGCATTGGACTGTGATGGAGAAGACCAGGTTCAAAACCCCAAGGTCGCTGGCTTGAGCACAGGCTCACCAGCTTGAGTGTGGGGTGGCCGGCTTGAGCATGTGATTATAAACATGTCCCCATGGTCACTGGCTTAAAACCCAAGGTTGCTGGCTTGAGCAAGGGGTCACTCGCTCTGCCGTAGCCTCCTGGTCAAGGAACTTATGAGAGAGCAATCAATGAACAAATAAGGTGCCCCAACAAATAATTAATGCTTCTCATCTCACTCCCTTTCTGTCTGTCACTATCTGTTCCTCTCACAAAAAAAAGAATTGCTTCTCTCTCTCTCCACACTTTAACATAAATAAAATAAATAAATAAAAATACTGGACTTGCCTGATTAATGCATAGATGGAAGTTGATGGTTGCTGCTCTTTCCCCTTCTCTCATCTCTCTATTTCCACTCTCCAAAATGAATTTTAAACATTAATAAATAAAATAGAAATTGCTACACTATCAGTCTGCAGGATTGGAGATCTTCATTCCAAACGCTTGGAGTAATTTTGCCTCAGATAAAATCCTTAAAAAGTCCCAGTTTTCATGTTTCTAATTTTTTTTTTTTATTTTATTTTTTTAAAGGGGCGACATCAATAAATCAGGATACATATATTCAAAGATAACAAGTCCAGGTTATCTTGTCGTTCAATTATGTTGCATACCCATCACCCAAAGTCAGACTGTCCTCTGTCACCTTCTATCTAGTTTTCTTTGTGCCCCTCCTCCTCCCCCTTTCCCTCTCCCTTTCCCCCCTCCACCCTGTAACCACCACACTCTTATCAATGTCTCTTAGTTTCACTTTTATGTCCCACCTACGTATGGAATAATGTAGTTCCTGTTTTTTCCTGATTTACTTATTTCGCTTCATATCATGTTATCAAGATCCCACCATTTTGCTGTAAATAATCCGATGTCATCATTTCTTAGGGCTGAGTTGTATTACATAGTGTATATGTGCCACATCTTCTTTATCCAGTCATCTATTGATGGGCTTTTTGGTTGTTTCCATGTCCTGGCCACTGTGAACAATGCTGCAATAAACATGGGGCTGCATGTGTCTTTACATATGAATGTTTCTGAGTTTTGGGGGTATATACCCAGTAGAGGGATTGCTGGGTCATAAGGTAGTTCTATTTTCAGTTATTTGAGGAACCACCATACTTTCTTTCATAATGGTTGTACTACTTTACATTCCCACCAAGAGTGTATGAGGGTTCCTTTTCCTCCACAGCCTCTCCAACATTTGCTATTACCTGTCTTGTTAATAATAGCTAATCGAACAGGTGTGAGGTGGTATCTGATTGCAGTTTTGATTTGCATTTCTCTAATAGCTAAAGAAGATGAGCATCTTTTCATATATCTGTTGGCCATTTGTACTTCCTCCTGGGAGAAGTGTCTGTTCATGTCCTCTTCCCATTTTTTGGGGGATTGTTTGTTTGTTTGTAGTTGAGTTTTATGAGTTCTTTGTATATTTTGGATATTAGGCCCTTATCTGAACTGTTGTTTGAAAATATCATTTCCCATTTAGTTGGCTGTCTGTTTATTTTGTTATCAGTTTATCTTGCTGAGCAAAAACTTCTTAGTCTGATGTAGTCCCATTCATTTATCTTTGCCTTCACTTCTCTTGCCATTGGAGTCAAATTTATAAAATGCTCTTTAAAACCCAGGTCCATGAGTTGAATACCTATGTCTTCTTCTATGTACTTAATTGTTTCAGGTCTTATGTTTAGATCTTTGATCCATTTTGAGTTAATTTTAGTACAGGGGGACAAACTGTAGTCCAGTTTCATTCTTTTGAATGTGGCTTTCCAGTTTTCCCAGCACCATTTGTTGAAGAGGCTTTCTTTTCTCCATTGTGGGTTGTTGGCCCCTTTATCAAAAATTATTTGACTATATATATGTGATTTTATTTCTGGACTTTCTGTTCTGTTCCATTGGTCTGAGTGTCTATTTTTTTTTGCCAATACCATGCTGTTTTGATTGTCGTGGCCCTAAAATAGAGTTTGAAGTCAGGTATTGTAATGCCCCCAGCTTCATCCTTTTTCTTTAGGATTGCTTTGGCTATTCGGGGTTTTTTATAGTTCCATATAAATCTGATGATTTTTTGCTCTATTTCTTTAAAAAATGTCATTGGAATTTTGATGAGAATTGCATTAAATTTGTATATTGCTTTGGGTAATATAGCCATCTTGATTATATTTATTCTTTCTAACCAAGAACAAGGTATATTCTTCCATCTCATTATATCTTTTTCGATTTCCCTTAACAATGGTTTATAGTTTTCATTATATAAGTCCTTTACATTCTTTGTTATGTTAATTCCTAAGTATTTTATTTTTTTTGTTGCAATCATGAAGGGGATTATTCTTTTGAGTTTTTTGTCAATCGTTTCATTGTTGGCAAATAGAAAGGCTATTGACTTCTGTATGTTAATTTTGTATCCTGCGACCTTACTGTATTGGCTTATTGTTTCTAGTAGTCTTTTTGTGGATTCTTTGGGGTTTTCGATGTATAGGATCATATCATCTGCAAAAAGTGATAACTTTACTTCTTCTTTTCTGATATGGATGCCTTTTATTTCTTTGTCTTGTCTGATTGCTCTGGCCAGAACCTCTAGTACCACATTAAATAAGAGTGGAGAGAGTGGACAACCCTTTCTTGTTCCTGATTTAAGGGGGAAAAACCTTCAGTTTAGTGCCATTTAATATGATGTTAGCTGATGGTTTATCATATATAGCCTTTATCATGTTGAGATATTTTCCTTCTATACCCATTTTGTTGAGAGTCTTAAACATAAAATTGTGTTGTATTTTATCGAAAGCCTTTTCTGCGTCTATTGATAAGATCATGTGGTTTTTGTTCTTTGCTTTGTTGATATGGTGTATTACGTTAACCGTTTTACGTATGTTGAACCATCCTTGATATACTGGGATGAATCCCACTTGATCATGATGTATTATTTTTTGAATATGTTGTTGAATTTGATTTGCTAGTATTTTGTTTAGTATTTTAGCATCTGTATTCATTAGAGATATTGGTCTGTAGTTTTCTTTTTTTGTGCCATCCTTACCTGGTTTTGGTATGAGGGTTATGTTGGCCTCATAAAATGTGTTTGGAAGTATTGCTTCTTCAATTTTTTGGAAGACTTTGAGGAGAATAGAAACCAAGCCTTCTTTGAATGTTTGATAAAATTTGCTGGTATAGCCGTCTGGGCCTGGACTTTTATTTTTCGGGAGGTTTTTAATGGTTTTTTCTATTTCTTCTCTACTGATAGGTCTGTTTAGGCTTTCTGTTTCTTCTTGACTCAGTCTAAGAAGGTTGTGTTGTTCTAGGAATTTATCAATTTCTTCTAGACTGTTGAATTTAGTAGCATATAGTTTTTCATAGTATTTTACAATAATTTTTTGTATATATATGGTGTCCGTGGTGATTTCTCCTCTTTCATTTTGGATTTTCTTTATATGAGTTCTTTCTCTTTTTTCCTTGGTAAGTCTTGCCAAGGGTTTGTCAATTTTGTTGATCTTTTCAAAGAACGAGCTCTTTGTTCTATTATTTTTTTTCTATACTTTTACTGTTCTCTATTTCATTTATTTCTGCTCTGATTTTTATTATCTCCTTTCTTTGGCTGGTTTTGGGTTGTCTTTGTTCTTCTTTTTCTAGTTCCTTAAGGTGTGAAGTTAAGTCATTCACTTGGGCTCTCTCTTGTTCGTTCATATATGCCTGAAGTGATATGAACTTCTCTCTTATCACTGCTTTTGCTGCATCCCGTAGATTCTGATTTGTTGTATTGTCATTTTCATTAGTCTGTATATATCTTTTGATCTCTGCACTTATTTCTTCTTTGACGCATTCATTTTTTAAAAGTATGTTGTTTAGTTTCCACATTTTTGTAGGATTTTTTTTTTCTTTTTTGCAGTTGAATTCTAGTTTCAAGGCTTTATGATAAAAAAAAATATGCTTGGTACAACTTCAATTTTTCTGAATTTTCTGATGTTGTTTTTGTGGCCCAACAAATGGTCAATTCTTGAGCATAATCCATGTACACTGGAGAAAAATGTGTACTCAGTCACTTTGGGATGAAATGTCCTGTAGGTGTCTATCATATCCAGGTGCTCTAGTGTTTTGTTTAAGGCCACTATGTCTTTCTTGATTCTCTGTTTGGATGACCGATCTAGAGCCATCAGCGGTGTATTGAGGTCTCCAAGTATGATTGTATTTTTGTCAGTTTTTGTTTTAAGGTCCATAAGTAGTTGTCTTATATACTTTGGTGCTCCTTGGTTTGGTGCATATATATTAAGAATTGTTATGTCTTCTTGATTCAGTGTCCCCTTAGCCATTATGAAATGGCCATTTTTGTCTCTGAGTACTTTTGTTGTCTTGTAGTCAGCATTATCAGATATGAGTATTGCTACTCCTGCTTTTTTTTGGATGTTATTTGCTTGGACTATTGTTTTCCAGCCTTTCACTTTGAATTTATTTTTATCCTTGTTACTTAGATGAGTTTCCTGTAGGCAGCATACAGTTGGATTTTCTTTTTTAATCTATTCTGCTACTCTGTGTCTTTTTATTAGTGAGTTTAATCCGTTTACATTTAGAGTAATTATTCACACTTATGAGTTCCCCGTTGCCATTTTATATATTGCTTTCTGTTAGTTTTGTGTCTTGTTTGATCCTTCTGTTTCGTTTTTCTATCTTTTGTTTTATTTGGTTGTATTCCATACATCTTTCCTCTGTTGCTATCTTTTTTATCTCATGTGCATCTGTGGTGGTTTTTTCAATGGTGGTTACCTTTAAGTAATGAAAAGCGTTCCTACCCTGTTCATTGTAGCGAACTATTTTGTGAGTACTTTTGCACTCCATCGTCCTTTGCTACTGTTAATCTCCATCTTCATCCTCCCCCCTTTTTTTGTTGTTGTCACAGTTTAAATTTGTTTTTATTGTGTTCTTCTTGGAGCTTTTACTTGTGGCTTTATTTTTTTTTTTGTTCTTTGTATCTTATTGGAGAACCCCCTTTAGTAATTCCTGGAGTGGGGCTTTTCTGATGATAAATTCCCTCATCTTTTCTGTATCTGTGAATGTTTTTATTTCTCCTTCATATTTGAAGGATAGCTTTGATGGGCATAGTATTCATGGCTGAAAGTTCCTCTCTTTCAAGACTTTAAATATTGGGGTCCACTCTCTTCTAGCTTGTAGAGTTTCTGCTGAGAAATCTGATGATTATCTAATGGGCCTTCCTTTATATGTTGTATTCTTCTTTTCCCTGGCTGCCTTGAGAATTTTTTCTTTACCATTGGTTTGTGCCAATTTTATTATGATGTACCTTGCAGTAGGTTTGTTGGGGTTAAGAAAACTCGGAGTTCTGTTTGCTTCATGAATTTGAGGCTTTAGTTCTTTCCACAGGCTTGGGAAGTTCTCATCTATTATTTGTTTGAGTATGTTCTCCATTCCATTTTCTCTCTCTTCTCCCTCTGATATACCTGTTATTCTTATGTTATTCTTTCTGATGGAGTCAGATAATTCTTGTAGGGCTATCTCATTTTTTTAATTTTTCAGTCTCTTTCTTCTTCTCTCTGTTGTGCCTCAAGTTGCTTGTCTTCTATTTCACTAATCCTCTCTTCTATCTGGCCTGTTCTATTAGCTAAGCTTGTTACCTCATTTTTCAGCTCGCGGATTGAGTTTTTCATCTCTATTTGATTTGTTTTTATAGTTTCAATTTCCTTGGACATATATTCTTTGTGTTCATTGAGTTGTTTTCTGAGCTCCCTAAATTGCCTTTTTGTGTTTTCTTGTATATTTCTGAGTATTTTTAGGATTTCTATCTTGAATTCTCTGTCATTTCGCTCCAAGGTTTCCAATATATTAAATTTTTTCTCCATAGAATTTCCCTCATCTATCTGTTTTACCTCTCTTTCTTTTGTATCCATGATATTCAATTTTTTCTTCCTTAATGGCATCTGAGGGTGGTTTTGTTGATAGTATTAATGAGATTTAATAAAGAATAAAAAGTTAAAAAAATAAAAAATCAAAAAAGTTGTTTTTTTAAAATAATAATGAAATAAAGAAAAATAAAATAATAAAAAAATTTAAAAAAATAAAAAAAAAGAAAATTATCTCCCTTCTCCTTTTTTCCTCTCCTCTCCTCTCCCCTCTTTCTTGAGAAAATCTTGTGGTGAACTGTGAATTATATTATATTTAATAGAACAAACAATGCCTGTAATAGAGGGCCTGAATTGGGGAAAAGTAATAAAGGGGCAAAAATAAAATAAAATAATATAAAATAAAAATTTTAAAAAGGGGGGGTATGGACCCATAAAAAGTAAATAATGAAAAAATTTTGATCGAGAATAAAATGATTTGCGTTTAGGTGTTGGTTGACTAAGAGTTATGATGAGAGGAATAAGAGGGAAACAGGAAAATGGGGGGACAAATTAAAAAATTACTATTGTATTTAGTGGAACAAGAGCTTGATAAAATGGAGAGCCAGGGATAGGAGCACTGCTAGTGAGTTAAAAAGGTGAAGTAACCCCCCCCCCAAAATGCCACAAACATAAGTTTGAGTCTCAGATAAGACAATTTGTTCGTTATTGAGGTTTGAATGAGAGGAGACGTAAAGGAGAAAGGAAGAAACTAATATAGAGGGAGAAAAAAAAGAGAGAGAGAGAAAAAAGTGAACCACTAAAAAAAAAAAAAGAAAAAAGAGGAGAGAGAGAGAGAGAGTTAAAAGTTTTGGAGTGCAACCCTCATTGAGAGAAAGGAAGAGGAAAGAAAAGATAATGGGAGATGTAACACTTATGGGTAGTGTAGTTTAAGGAGAGGAGAGAGTAAGACCGGCAGAGAGTTAAACGACCAATTTGGAGGAGAAAAAAAATCAAGGATGAAGATAAGAGAAACAAATGAACAAATATAATAAAATGGGATAGGTTATAAAGTCTGCGGATTATTCTTGATTTTGAGAGGTTATCTTCTTGCTTTTTCTTTTCTCTCCCTCTTCCTGGTCGGTGACTCTGTACCCCGGGTTCTGCCCCTTTGGCATGCTCAGGTAGAGGTTTGCAGTTGATAAGTCTCTATGGCGATGTCATGTATTGTACTTTAATCACGTTGGCAGTTGAGGCTCATTAGCATTTATAGGCTTCGACAGTGAGAGTCCATGTTCCTGGAGCCTCTCTACTAGTCTTTCCTTCCTCAATTAGTAGCCTGATAATCCAGCTATGGGGTTGCTGCTTCCTCTGCCTGGATAGTAAGAGGCTCAAAGAGCTGGCCACTCCCCACTCTATTCCCACTCAGCACAGGGCTCTGGGTAAGGCTCAGTCAATCAGAACTGCTAGCATAATCAGCCAGGGCTTCCACCCACTCAAAGACCTCTGGCTCTGCCACTCTCTCTGGTAACACGGGTGGGAACCCACTCCCAGGGTGCTTGGAGGAAACTCTCGTTCACTGTCTGCGTGCGCAGACCAGAATGTCAGACCGGAAGTCTCGCCCTCTCAGTGAAACACCCCGCCCGCACTGAAAAGTTCCAGCGTTGGAATTGGCTCTCGCTCCGTCCCCGTGTGCGGCTTTTTCAAGGCGCTGGGGCAGCCTGAGATTCTGCTTTAGGCCCACACAAAGGCCCCTGACTCTGCTCCTCTGTGGGATAACACGGGCAGGCACTGCTGAGGCACTCGGAGGAATCTCTCGCTCACTATCTGCACGCGCAGACCAGGATGTCAGACTGGAAGTCTCGCCCTCTGATTGAAACCCCTCTCCTGTACGGAAAAGTTCCAGCGTTGGAATTGGCTCTCACTCCGTCCCCGTGTGTGGCTTTTTCAAGGCACTGGGATGGCCTGAGATTCCGCTTTAGGCCCACACAAAGGCATCTGACTTTGCCTCTCTGTGGTACAACATGGGTGCACACTCCTGGGGTTTGGAAGGAATCTCTCGCCCACTATCTGCACGCGCAGACCAGGATGTCAGACTGGAAGTCTCGCCCTCTGAGTGAAACCCCTCTCCTGTACGGAAAAGTTCCAGCATTGGAATTGGCTCTCACTCCGTCCCCGTGTGCGGCTTTTTCAAGGTGCTGGGGTGGCCTGAGATTCTGCTTTAGGCCCACACAAAAGCCCCTGACTCTGCCCCGATGTGGTACAACACGGGTGCACATTCCCGGGGTTTGGAAGGAATCTCTCGCCCACTATCTGCATGCGCCAACCAGGAGATTGGGTAAAATGGCTGCCCCGCTTGTCTTTCTTTGTCTGGGTTTGGCGCGAGTGTTAGCTGTATTGCCCGGGTTGTCACAGGAACAGTTTTTCCTCGGCTTGGATCTCCATGCCACAGCCTGGTTCGGCCGTTTGTGCCACGGCCTGGATCTATTCACCCCCTTTGCCCGCCTTAGTTTCTATATTCTCAGTTTCCAGTGAAAGCCGCCCTGTTTAGGTTAGTGAGGAAGGTGGAGCATTTCTTACTCCCTATTTCCTTCAGGGTTTGGTTATATATTTAGCCAATTTTTCACTCAATCATACCTTTGGGTGTATTGCGAAACATCTGGAGGCTCCAAGGATAGGTTTTTCTGTTTCTGTTTGAAGATCTTGTTGAGTTTTGGGGGAGATTTATTGGTATCGCTTCCTACCCCGCCATTACTCTGACGTCATCTGGGGACTAATCTTTCAAACAACATCATAATATATATATATATATGGCTGTCCCATATAACTTCAATGAGCCTTAGTATCTATTTTCTTTCCTAAGAGGCCATCAGGAAAAGAACATACCAAGAGTAAAGAATTAAAAATAAAAATAATAATTTGTCTGAGTCTAAATTCTAGCTTTACTAGTTCTAGGCTCTGTAATCCTAAAAACATTACTTAATCTATGCCTTCATTTTCTCATCTATGAAATGGGTATGATGTGGTAGTCAGTTAGACATAATCAGAGCAAAGCCTATAGGCGAGGCACAGAAGGCCACCAGGGCAGAAAGCCCCAGGTGCCTAGCAACAAGTAAAATTGGGAAAACAAGGACCTCACCCCTCAGGCAAATCTTTCTTCCACTATCATATTGCTGACCATGCGGTTTGGACCCCCTGATTTCATAATGCTGGTCATGTGGTTCTGGCCCAGAGAACACACTCAGGGGAGAAGCCCTATATTTGCAGGAATTGTGAGTGAGGATTTACACAAAAATCAGGTCTCCTCAGACACCAGAGGACACACTCAGGGGAGAGTGTGACATGCCCATCTGCAGTCTGTCTTTTCTGCTGGTGGAAAGAAAACTTTTTGTTTAATTTGGTTCCTCTGAGGATACAAGAGGAGTCTCTTCAGTCAGCCTGTAATTGTACTGTGGCTGTGTCCCCCTGGCCACTTGTTTCCTAGACCCAAGTGGACAGTAAAAGAGAGCACACTGCAATACCTGCTTGTCAATTCCAACCACCTCCCAAACCTGGAAGAAAGCTCTCATGGGCATCGACTTGTCTGACTTTAATGGACCACTCAATCTTTAGTAACTCCAAAAGTACTGGGCTCCATATGGACATCCCTTTAGCAGGACAGGTTTTCAATGCATCTTATAGCCATTTGAACCATTAGCCCAACCACTGCTCACAGGTCTGTAAGTACCCAACTTAAGTTCTTTCTCCACTTTTAAATTTTTCCATCACTGTTACAAATAACAGTTTGCAATGCAGCTCCAATGAGCTGACTATTTTTTAGTTTCTTCAATAAGAGTTTTTTAATCCACTGGTCTTAATATAGCAGTTTCCCAAATGTGATTCTCTCCATTCACTTCAGCATGCCATTTTCAAGACAAACAACACTTGGTTGGTCAGTCAAGAGTGGTTTACAGGGCACTGTACAGCAATAATAGAATCCAGCACTTCCCTAGCAGAGTAGAGTCAGTCCTAGAGACAGGGGCTCCCTGCCATTTCTATATGTCTTCCTTGAATTCACCAGGTACCACTGTCCCATATAAACCATTCAAATTTTACTGTGGAACTCTCCCAGGCACTTACATTCACGTTTGATATTTCATTATCTCATGCAAAGTTCTGCCAGTTGTCACTAAGAGGCACTCATGGGCTCTTCCCCAGCTTCCAGTCTATGTTCCACAAAGGGCTAAGACATGAGAATCTGTCCCTCAAGCACTCAGATTCTAAAGTACACTGTCTGTGCTCAGGTACCCTTTCTGATTCCCATTTAGCATGACCAATTACTATCACATGAAGGGCATATTACATGCCATCTGTTTTACAATAATAATGTAGAGATATGTTCCCCATTCAGATACAATTTCTATCCCCTTAAAACAACCTGATAAAACAGTCACTTTACATAATGCTGCTTTTAAACATATCAATTCTCCTAAAAATTTTTACCTGAATTTATCAATTCTATCAACACTAACCAACTATAATACCTATTAGAATGTAATCATTTAGAGTTCACAATTTGTGGAAATGCCACATCACACATGGGTGTCCTTGGTATCAATCTTCTAATCCCTTGATTGGATCTATTGACAAGCAGACCCTAAGGTCAAGAAAAACAAAAGACACCGTTTTCACATTCAACATTTGGGAAATCCTAAAATCAAACATACATTACTTATAAATAACAGTCCATCGCTGGCTTCCAACACAAACCCCTCAGGGAAGAGTAAACATGAAAGTAAAAAGGCAGTGACAGTTGACTGGAACCCCAGATGGTAACTATCCCAGTCCATGGTGCTGGCTTCCATTTAATCTTCTCAGGTGCCAAAAGCAATGGTGCCATCAGCTATACATGGCTTCACAATGTCAGGTACCTTGTCTATTCAGGCTGAGACAAAAGTATTTGCTTTCTGATAAATTCTTTAAAATGAGAAAAATGCAACATTCTATTTACATTACTTAATTCATTTATTCATTACTTTGCAAAAATAAAATAGCAAAAATAATAACAATTAGTACCAAAATGATTTCACCAGTGGCAGAGATATCAGGTTCACTACTGTGTTGAGCTAGATGCTGGCAAAAAAACTAGTCTAGCAATTGATTAACCCTCAGTTCATTCCTGTTCACATAGGGTGAGATTACACACATGCAGGATTCAGGGGGCTACTTTTCCCATCCAGTAATATGGCTAACTCACTGTTAATTTCATTCTGTTAAATAGAATGGAAAAATCTCCTGTCCAATAAGGCCCTTAGAAAAAGGGGCATAGAAGTTAAAAATCAATTACAGTTTCTTGCTTCAGTATTACCTGTTTATACTCCATGTGGTCAAATGCCTGCTACTGTGACCAATGCATCAGTAGACTCAAGTTAAACATTGAGGTGACATGATGGAGAAACTATACCAGTATCATCCCCAAAAGCCATCTTCCCCAGATGCACCAGAGAAACAGAACTACATCAGAAATTACTCCTTTACCCCACCCATGTTCCTGTTGAGTGTGAGCACACACTCCTGAAAGCATGTGAGCCAGCCCTTCAAGATGTTCTCTCTCCCATTTTAGACAACCAATGTTTTCATTTCCTAATCCAATTCTTTATCACACTAGGCCTGACAGCAGGTCTCCGTGCTCATCGTCAGACATATAGGTGGTGCCGTGTGAACCTTGGTCTGAATAAATGATGCTCAGCCATTCACAATGATGCATATCTTCTATTTAAATCTTGGATAAGTCTTGCCATCTGCCAAGGGTTACTGAAGCCCAGGTCAAATCTCGACAGGGTCCAATACCATCAAGTTCAATTTTTTCACTGCCCAGGGCTATGAGCATCAGTCTCATCGCCTGCAATGTTCAGGGTCTTCCCACCAGGGCATCAGCCACACAACCATCTGCAGTCTCTGTCTCTTCTGTTAGCAGACAGAAGACTTCTTATTGAAAATTTGTGCCTCTGATGATGCAAGAGGACTCTCTTCAGTCAGATCATCAGTGCACTGACACAGTGTTCCCACAGCCACTTGTCTCACAGACCAAGATGAATACTTCATGCAGCACACTGGGATACCAGCTTGTAAATTACAACAACCTTTCTAAACTGGAGTAAAGTTATCACGGGCATCAACATGTCCTACTACGTCAAGACAACAGGACCCCCGTGCACATCCCGTTAGTAGGACAGATTTCCATAAACCATGTTGTGTATGAAGCACATAGTCTGGGCACTGTCTACAGTCCTTCAGTCCATATACGCCAAACACAGGGGATTTTTCACTGTTAAATTGTTCCAACATTGTTACAATAACAGTCGGAAATGCAGCTCCAATGAGCTGACCATTTCTTTTTTATTCAACCCAAGTCTTCCTTTGTACTGGTCTTTCTTCACCAGATGCCCAAATATGATGCTGTCCATTCAACTGCGAGCTGCCATCCACAAATGAAACAATTCTTTATTGTTCAGCTCAGAGTACTTCACAGGGCACTGTCCAATGACAGTAGAATCCAGTAATTCCTTATGTAGTTTCCAAGTCACTCCTGGCAGAAGAGGCTCCCTGCCACTTTTACAGGACTTTCTTGCAGTCCCCAGGCACCACAGTATCACATAAACAATTTCCATTTTGTCATGAGAATCTTCTGGGCATTGCCATCCCTATTAGACATTTCAGTTCTCTCATACAAAGACAAAGTCATCGGTATTGAGATGCATTCAGAGGCTCTTGTCATAGTCACAAGTCTATTCCTCACAAAAGACTTTTGTCACTGAGAATCTGTCCACACCAGCACTCACCCTCTATATGGCACTGTGTGCACTCAGGCAATCTGACTGGTTCCCTTTTAGTATGACCAATGTCTATCGCTTGATGGGCGGATTTACATGCATTCTTGTTTTACTAACTAATGTACAAACATGTGCCCCATTTAGATACAGTTTCTATCCCCTTAATTCAATCAGGTAAAACAGATGCAACCATTTCACACAATGATTGTTTCAAACATACCAATTTTTCTACAACCCTTTACATAAATTCCATCAACTCTTATTTTCCCCTACTAAAACCTCTGTCAGAATTAATGGTTTTGCTTTTACTGTTCATGGGAATCCTACATCATGCATCAAGTGTCCTCTGTGCTAACCCCCTAATTTCTTGAATAGTTCCATTGACAAGCAGCCACTAACCTTTGGGAATTGCCTCAGGTCACTTCAAGGTCACAAGAAAGCATTTTTCACACTCAAAAACTGGGAAACTCCTAAGACCAAATACTATTTCTTATACTCACAATCCACTCCATGGCTTCCAATGCAGACCCCACTCAGGTGTGCAGGCTTCCTTTTTACCTTCTCAGGTGAGAAAAGTAACAATGTCATCAGTCCTACCTGGCTTCCCCCTGTTGGGTACCTGGTTTATTCAAGCTAATAGATTTTATTTTCTTGCTCTAAATCACTTTGAAATGTTAATGAAACATTGCATTTCTCTCATTGAATAACCCATTTATTATATATATTATTTATTCATTCCTTTATTTATATATATATATATATTTTTAAAGGAAAGGAGTAACTATTTATATACAAGTGATTTAACCTTTGGAAGAAACATCAGGTTTATCACCTGCTGAGCTAGATGCTGGCAGCAATACTAGAGCAGCAAGTGACTCCCCTCAGTTCACTTCTGCTCACATAGGATGAGATTACACATGTGCAGGATTCAGGGGCTACCTTTCCCACCCAGCAATATGACTAACTCACTGTTAGTCCCATTCTGTCAAACAGGATGAAAGAACCTCCCATCCAATCAGGCCCTCAGAAAAAGTGGCATAGAAGTTAAAACCAGTTACAGTCTCTTGCTTCAGTTGGACCCATTTATACTCCATGTGGTCACATTCCTGCTACTGTGACCAATGCATCAGCAGACTAAAATAAAAAGTTGAGGGGACATGATGGAGAAACTATACCAGTATCATCCCCACCAGCCATCTTCCTCACATGCACCAGAGAAACAGAACTACATCAGGGACCACTCCTTTACCCCACCCATGTTCCTGTTGAGTGTGAGCACACACTCCTGAAAACATGTAAACCAGCCCTTCAAGATGTTCTCTCTCTCACTTAGACTACCAATGTTTTCATTTCCAACTCCAAATCTTTATCGCACTAGGCCTGACAGCAAGTCTCTGTGCTCATCGTCAGACAAATAGGGGTTGCTGTGTGAAAATGGTCTGAATAAATGATGCTCAGCCATTCACAATGGTGTGTACCTTTTATTTAAACTTTGATAAGCCTTTGAAAATTGCCATATACCAAAAGTCAGCCAAGCACAGGCCAAGTCTTGACAGTGTCCAGTCCTATCAAATTCTAATTCTTGGCTACCCAGAGCTATGAGTATCACCGTCACCAGCCGGAATGTTCCAGGTCATCCCACAAGGGCATTAGCCACATGCCCATTGGCAGTCTCTGCTCTTGGGCTGACAGACAGCAGACTTATTTAAAATTTGTGTCTCTGATGAAGCAAATAAACTCTCTTCAGTCAGCCCGTTAATGTACTGTTGCCATGTCCACACAGCCACTTATCTCACAGACTCAGGTGGACTCTTCATAGAGCTCACTGGGGTACAAGCTTGTCAACTCCAATATCTTTCAAACCTGCAGTAAGGTTCACATGGACATCAACAGGACCTACTTCTTCAGTAGGGTCAGACCCCAAGTGCACATCCGTTAATAGGGCAGCTTGCCTTGTACCATGTCGAGTAAGGAACATATTTCAGGGCACTGTCCACTGTCCCTCAGTCCATATATGCCAAACACAGGGGCTTCTTTCACTGTTCAATTGTTCCATCACTGTTACAATAACAGTCTGAAATTCAGCTCCAAAGAGCTGAGCATTTATTATTCAATCCAAGTTTTTCTATCTATTCATCTTTATACACCAGCTGCCCAAACATGATGTTGTCCATTCACTTGGAAGCTGCCAGCCACAAAGCGAAAAGCCCTTTGTTGGTCAATAGAGACTGGTTTACAGGGCACCGTCCAATGACAGTAGAATCCAGCAACTTTTTAAGAAATTTCAAAGTCACTCCTGGCAGAAGAGGTTCACTGCCACCCCTATATGACTTCTTTACGGTTCCAGGCACCGTGGTCCCCTATAAACAATTTTCATTTTATATTAAAAATCTTCTGGGCATTTGTCTCCCAATTAAAAATTTCAGTTTCATCATACAAAGACAAAGTCATCGGCATTGAGGTGCACTCAGAGACTCTTGTCATAGTCCCAAGTCTCTTCCTCACAAAGGATTAAGGCATGGAGAATCTGTCCACAACAGCATTCACCTTCTATATGGTACTGTGTGTGCTCAGGCCATTCGACTGGTTCCTTTTTAGTATGAATAGTGACTATCACTTGAAAGATGATTCTACTGTGGCCAATGCATCAGTAGACTCAAGTTAAAAATTGAGGTGATATGATAGGAAAAGCATACCACTATCACCCCCACCAGCCATGTTCCCCAGATGCATCAGAGAAACAGAACTACATGAGGGATCAGTCCTTTCCCCCACCATGCTCCTGTTGAGTGTGCGCACACACTTTTGAAAGCATGTAAGCCAGCCCTTGAAGCTATTTTCTCCCCCATTTTAGACAACCAAGGTTTTATTTCCAGCTCTAATTTACTTTCACACTGTGACTCACAGTGGGGGTCTAAGCGCCTCCTCAGACATATAGGTGGTTCCATGTGAACTCTGGTCTGAATAAATGATGCTCAGCCATTCAAAATGGTGCATATCTTCTATTTAAGTTGGATAAGTCTTTGAGGATTGCCATTTACCACAGGGTTATCCAAGCCCAAGCCAAGTCTCAACAGGGTCCAAAGCTGTCAAGTATGATTTTTTTGGCTGTCCAGGACTATAATCATCAGTCGCAACTCCCAGCTGTGTTCATGGTCTTCTCACCAGGGCATCTGCCACACACCCATCTGCAGTCTTCGTTCTTTTTCTGGCGTATAGAAGACATCATATTGAAAATTTGAGTATCTGATGATGCTAGAGGACTCTATTCAGTCATCCTGTCAGTGCACTGCAGCTGTGTTCCCACAGTCATTTGTCTCACGAACTCAGGTGGACACTTTATAGAGCTCATTGGGGTACCAGCATGTCAACCTTAACATCCTTTCAAACTTGGATAAGAATCTCATGGGCATCAACAAGTCCTACCTCTTCAGTAGGGCCAGACCCCGAGTGTACATCCCTTTAGTAGGACAGCTTTCCGTGTACCATATAGAGTATGGAACACATTTCAGGGCACTCTCCACTGTCCTTCAGTCCATATATGCTAAACACAGCGGCTTTTTTCACTGTTCAATTTTTCCATCACTGTTACAATAACAGTCTGAAATTCAGCTCCTATGAGCTGAGAGTTTATTAATTTATTCAATCTGAGACATTCTATCTATTGGTCTTTCTACACCAGCTGCCCAAACACGATATTGTCCATTCACTTGGAAGCTGCCATCACAAAGCAAAACAGCCCTTTGTTGGTCAGTAGAGAGTGGTTCACAAAGCATCGTCCAATGACAGTAGAATCCAGCAACTTTTTACGCAGTTTCCAAGTCACACCTGGCAGAAGAGGTTCACTGCCACCCCTATATGACTTCTTTGCCATTCCCAGCATTGTGGTCTCCCATAAACAATTTTCATTTTATATTGAAAGTCTTCTGGGCATTCATATCCCAATTACAAATTTCAGTTCCATCATACAAAGACAAAGTCATCGGCATTCAGGTGCACTCAGAGACTCTTGTCATAGTCCCAAGTCTATTCCTCACAAAGAACTAAGACATGGAGAATCTGTCCAAAACAGCACTCAGCTTCTACATGGTACTGTGTGTGCTCAGGCCATTCAACTGGTTCTTTTTTAGTATGAATAGTGATTATCACTTGAAGGACGTATCTACTGTGACCAATGCATAAGTTGACTGATGGGTAGATTATTTTTTTGTTGTTCAACTCGAGTCTTTCTTTATACTGGTCTTCCTACACCAGCTGCCCAAACATGATGTTATCCATTCACTTGCGAGCTACCATCTACAATTGAAGCAATTATTTTTTTGTCCAACTCAGAGTGGTTCACCAGACACTGTCCAATGACAGTAGAATGCAGTCACTCCTTACACAGTGTCTGTGTCACTTCTGGCAGAAGAGGCTCACTGCACTCCTATATGACTTTCTTCCAGTCCACAGGCACCACAGTCCCACATAAATTATTGCCGTTTTATCATGAAAATCTTCTGGGTACTGCTATGCCTATTAGACATTCAATTCCATCATACAAAGACACAGTCGTCTGCACTGAGAAGCACTTAGAGGCTCTTCTCATAGTCCCAAGTCTATCCTCACAATGTATTAACTAAGGCATGGAGAATGTGTCCACACCAGCACTCAGCCTCTATGTGGCACTGTGTGCACTCAGGCAATCTGACTGGTTCTCTTTTAGTATGACCAAATGCTATCACTTGGTGAGCGGATTTACATGTGTTCTTGTTTTAGTACATAATGTACAGACATGTGCCCCATTTAGAATCAGTATCTACACACTTAAATCAATCAGGTAACACATGCAACCATTTCACATAATGATTTTTTCAAATGTAACAATTTTTTATAACCTTTTACATGAAGTCCATCAACTCTTATTTTCCCTGACTATAACCTCTGTCATATTTTAAAGGCCTAGGTTTCATTGTTCCTGGAAATCCTATGTCATGCATCAAGTGTCCTCTGTGCCAACCCTCTAATTCCTTGAATAGTTCCATTGACAAGCAGTCATTAACCTTTCGGATGTCCCTCAGGTCACATCAAGGTCACAAGAAAGCATTTTTTACACGCAAAAACTGGGAAAATCCTAAGACCAAATACTATTTCTTATACTCACAATCCACCCGATGGCTTCCAACACAGACCCCTTAAGGAATATCTGTCATAAAAATGAAGAGGTACTGACACACGATTAAGATCCCAGACCGTAACTATCCCAGTCCTCCTCCCAGGACAAGGCCACTCAGGTGTGCAGGCTTCCTTTTCACCTTCTCGGGTGAGAAAAGTAATGATGTCATCAGTCCTACCTGGCTTCCCCCTGTTGGGTACCTGGTTTATTCAGGATAAGAGACAATTTTATTCTCTTACTCTAAATTTCTTTGAAATATTAATGAAACATTGCATTTCTCTCATTGATTAACCCATGTATTCATTCCTTTATTTATCCATATTTTTAAAAAAGGGAATGTTGTAACTATTTATATACAAGTCATTTACCCTTTGGAAGGAACGTCAGGTTTACCACCTGCTGAGCTAGATGCTGGCAGCAAAACTAGTGCAGCAAGTGACTCCCCCTCGGTTCACTTCTGCTCACATAGGGTGAGATTACACACGTGCAGGACTCAGGAGCTACCTTTCCCACCCAGCAATATAACTAACTCACTGTTAGTCCCATTCTGTCAAACAGGATGAAAGAACCTCCCATCCAATCAGGCCCTCAGAAAAAGTGGCATAGAAGTTAAAACCAGTTACAGTCTCTTGCTTCAGTTGGATCCATGTATACTCCATGAGGTCACATTTCCACTACTGTGATCAATGCATCAGCAGACTAAAGCAAAAAGTTGAGGGGACATGATGGAGAAACTATACCAGTATCATCCCCACCAGCGATCTTCCTCAGATGCACCAGAGAAACAGAACTGCATCAGGGACCACTCTTTTCCCCACCCTTGTTCCTGCTAAGTGTGAGCACACACTTTTCAAAGCATGTAAGCCAGCCCTTCAAGCCATTCTTCCCCTACTCCTCATTTTAGACAACCAATGTTTCCATTGCCCACTACAATTCTTTATCACACTAGGTCTGACAGCAGGTCTCCATGCTCATCATTAGACATATAGGCGGTGCTGTGGGAACCTTGGTCTGAATAAATAATGCTCAGCCATTCACAATGGGGTGTCCACTCTTTAGGTCTTTGGTAAGTCTTTGAGATTGCCATCCGACATAGAGTTAGTGAAGCCCAGGCTAGCCTTGACAGCATTCATTACTATCCATACCGATTTTTTTGGCTGCTCTAAGCTATGAGCATCAGTGTCACTGGCCGGCAAAATTCAAGGTCTTCCCAGCAGGTAATCTGCCACATGCCATCTGCAATCTCTGCTCTTCTACTGGTGAACAAAAAAAACCCTTTTTATTGAAAATTTGTGCCTCTGGTGATGCTACAGGTCTCTCTTTAGTCAGCTCATTAGTGCACTGAGGCAGTGTTCCCACAGCCACTTGTCTCACTGACTCAGGTGGACACTTAATGGAGCACACTGGGTGACCAGCTTGTCTAATCCAACATCCTTTCAAACCTGCAGTAAGGTTCTCATGGCATCAACAGGTCTTACTACTTCAACAGAACCAGAACCCCTGTCACATCTCTTTAGTAGGGCAGCTTTCCATGCACCATGTAGCACAGGGAGCACATACTCAGGACACTGGCCACTGGCCTTTGGTCTATACATGCCACACATAGGGGCTTATTCTATTGTTCAATTTTTTCATCACTGTTACAATAAAAGTCTGAAATTCAGCTCCAATGAGCTGATCATTTATTTACTCAATCTGACATTTCTATCTATTGGTATTTTTACCCCAGCTGCCCAAACACAATTTTGTTCATTCATCTAGGAGCTGTCATCCACAAACCGAAACATCCTTTTTTGGTCAGCCAAGAGTGGTTCACAGGGCACTGTCCAATGTCAGAAGAATCCAGAAACTCCCAATGCAGTTTACGAGCCACTCCTGACAGAAGAGGCTCCCTGCCACTCCTATATGCCTTCTTTCACATTCCTAGGCACCATGGTCTCACATTAGCCATTTCCATTTTATAGTGAAAATCTTCTGGGCATTCTAATCCTTATTAGACATTTCAGTTCTCTCATACAAAGACAAGGTCGGCACTAAGAGAAACTCAGAGGTTCTTGTCATAGTCCCAATTATGTTCCTCACAAAGGACTTTGTCACTGAGAATCTGTCCACACCAGCACTCAGCTTCTATATGGCATTGTGTGTGCTCAGGCAATCTGACTGGTTCCCTTTTGGAATGACCAAGGACTATCACTTGAAGAGCAGATTTACTGTGACCAATTCATCAAGTAAACTCAAATAAAAAATTGAGGCGACATGATGGAAAACGTATACCACTATCATCCCCGCCAGCCATCTTACCCAGATGCACCAGGGAAACACACTACATCAAGGACCACTTCTTTACCTCACTCATGTGCCTGTTGAGTGTGAGCACACACTCCTGAAAGCATGTAGCCAGTCCTCTAGCCTTTCTCTTCCCTATTTTAGACAACCAATGTTTTCATTGGCCGCTCCCACTCTCTCTCACACAGGGACTTACAGCAGGTTTCTGTGCTCACCATCAAGACATACATGAGGCACAGTTGTCATGTTAATGCAGCTTCTGAAACCGAATATTCTCCATTCACTTTAGGGCTATCATCCATAAACCAAACTCTTTGTGGAGAGTGGTTAAAGCACACTGTCCAATGACAATAGAATCCAGTCTCTCCTCCCACTGTTGACAGTATCCTAGAGAAAAGTCTCTGCCTCTGCTGTATGTCCTCCTACATTTCCCAGGACCACTCTCCCATTTATGCCACTTCTGTTTTCTTAATAAAAATTTCTGGGCACTCTCATCCTGTGTTGGATGTTTCAGTTCTCTCTTTCAAGTCCCAGTAGTCATTACTGAGGGCCACTCATAGAGTCTTGCCATAGTCCCCGTCTATGCCCCACAAAATACTGAGGCACAGAGAATCTGACCTCCCCTGCCACTTATCTACTGACAGCATGTTCTCTGCTCATTGTCAGACATTATAGGCTATAGCAAGTGTTCCTTGTTGAAAATAAATGAAGCTTAGCCTTCTACTTTGGTGTAGTATCTTCACATTCTTTTACAATTGTCTGAGCCTTTCTATCTACCATCATGTTAGCTAAGCCCACACCAGGTTCTGAGAGGGTCCATAGCTGCAAATTCCCAATTGTGACCACCTATAGCTACAAGCATCAGCCTCACCTGCCGGCTATGTTCAGGGTCTTCCCACCAGTGAGTTTGCCACACACTTCTCTGCCATTTCTGTCTCTTCTGCTGGCAGACAGAACACTTATTGAAATGTGCCTCTAGGGACACTAGAGGACTCTCTTCAGTCAGATCATCGCTGCACTGCTGCAGTGTCCCCACCACCACTTGTTCCATTGACCAGGACAGACACTTCAAGGGAGCACACTAAGATACCTGCTGGTCAATTCAAATCACCTTCCAAACCTGGACAGAAGTTCTGATGGCATCAATCCATCCTACTTCAATGCACCTCTCAAACTTCAATAGGGCTGGATACCCTATGGGCATCTATTTAGCAGGGCAGGCTTCCAAAGTATCATAGCCATATGGACCATATAGTCAGGCCACTAGCCACTGCCTACAGGCTTGTAAAAACCCAATCTAAGGTTCTTTTACAACTATCAGTTCTTCCATCACTGCTACAATTGCAGCATTCATTTCAACTCAAATGAGATAAGCAGTTTTACCTTCATCAATCATTTCTATCCATCAGTTTTAATAGAGAAGCTGCACAAATAGTATTGTCCATTCACTTTGCACCTGCCATTCACATACCAAACATCTTTGTTGGTCAGTTGAGAGTGGTTGATAGGGCACTGCCCAGTGACAGTAGAATCCAGCATCTCCACACACAGCTCCAGAGTCAGTCCCAGGACTGGGGCTCCCTGCCTCTTTTCTATGTCCACACTGCATTTCCCAAACATTGAGGTACCACATAAACCATTTCCATTTTCTTACTGAACTCTTTTGGACACTCCATCCCAATGAGATGTTTCAATTTTCTCATCTACAATTCCTGTATTCATCACTGACAGGCACTCAGAGACTCTTGCCATAGTACCTAGTCTATGCTCCAGCAAGGGCTAAGGCACAGAGCATCTGTCCCCACCAGCACTCAGCTTCTATATTACACTGTGCGAGCTCAATCTTACTGGTTCTCACGTAGCATAGCATATTAATATCACTTGAAAAGCAGATTTTCTTGCCTTCTGTTTACAAAACTACATAGAAGTTGTTCCCCAATCAGGCACAACTTCTATCCCCTTAATATAACCAGGTAAGACAAATGTAATTACTTCACATAATGCCGGTTTCTAACACACTATTCAGTTACCAACTATTACCTTAATCCTATCAACTCTTATGTTCCCTTCTGAAGCCTCTAGTTGGACTTAACAGGTTCTGTTTTTACAATTCAAGGGAACCTGACATCCTGACTAGGAGTTCCCTCTGTTTCAGTCATATGATTGGTTCTGTTTGTAACCAGCCCCCATTGTTAGGTACTTTCCAGAATTTTTCTCCATAACATACCGAGAGACACCATTCTTTAAGGCTCAGAACACCAAGTGTTCTGGGAGCTATGAGACAGAAAGTGTGTGTGAAAATAAAATATTCATAAAAATATATTTTGCTGACCTGAATAAACAAAATTGTATTTCTTATAAATCACAGTATCACACTGATAATAAAAGGAACCCCTTCCCTAAGTCACATTGCTCAGATTTGTTTGCTTAGGAGAAATTTTACCCACCAAAGTTGAACAGAAACCTGCACAAGTGTAGGTAGGGCACATTTCTAAGGACACTTAAGGCTTCCTCTGAAACCTGTCTACTGGAAAAAAAAAATGAGGGTGAGAAAAGAACAGATGCACAGTAAGAACAATGTCATTTTAGTTCTTTGCCTGAGAAGCTGAAAAGGGACAAAAGAATACAGAGAAGCTACTCAGAGAAGGGAAAAAGCTTGGGAGAACTTCAGAGGAATAGTTGGGACAGGTCCTCAACCCACTACCTCAACAATCTGTATTAGACCTGCTCTTCCAAGTGAAGAATCACCAATCCCAGACAACTGGAAAGTTAGCACACTGATTTCAGGTACAGTTTGAGCAGGTTCAAATCACGTGAACAGGACCAATTTTCTTTCATCTTTCTTCCTTTTTCAGCCTTGGTTCTATCTTCAAGTAGGCTTTTACCTTGGGACTGCAAGAGACTGCAGCATTTCCAGCCTACATCCTTTCAAGTTTAGTTGAAAAGATTGTTTAAATAAGTGCACAAGCCAGTGTCCCAGAACTGAGTCTCATTAACTCTAATTGGCCTGACCTGGGTCAGATGTCCATCTCTAATTCAACCACTTTGGCAAGGAGAATGTTACATCCTAGGAGACAGGCCACAGCAGATACAAAATAAATTTTACAAGTTTTATTGCAGACCTGCACAGGGACTGCAGGCAACCCATGCAAGGGAGCACTGCAGCCCCCCAAACCTGCACAGGGATGCAGGTAACCCACACAGGGCAACACTGCAGCCCCCCAAACCTGCGCAGGGACTGCAGGCAACCCACGCCTCCGAAGAGACTGGAGCACTGCAGCCCCCCCAAACCTGCGCAGGGACTGCAGGCAACCCACGCCTCTGAAGAGACTGGAGCACTGCAGCCAACCAAACCTGCGCAGCCAACAAACTGCGCAGGGACTGCAGTCCCCCAAACCTGCACAGGGACTGCAGCCCCCCAAACCTGCATAAGGACTGCAGCTAACCCACACGGGGGCACACTGCAGCCAACCAAACCTGCACAGGGACTGCAGCTAACCCACACGGGGGCACACTGCAGCCAACCAAACCTGTGCAGCCAACAAACTGCGCAGGGACTGCAGCCCCCCAAACCTGCATAGGGACTGCAGCTCCGAGCTTCTAAAATGGCTCCTTTTTATAGGGTGGCTATCTAGGATGAGCAAGCATCGTACAGAAGCTGATGTGGCTGTTAGTCATTGGCTAGGGAGGTCGTGCGCAGTTACAGGGGGGGTTATTACTCAGTGGAGAATTTCAAACATAAACTTCTGATAAGGGTCTCTAACTCAATGCAGGATGTTGCTGAACTCTTTGTTCTCAGTATCACAGGGACCTTGTACACTCTTGGCAGCCCCAGCATGTCAGTACTCCCTGAATCTAACAGAGAATAGGGTGTGTTCTTTGGTCTATGCCTAGGCCCCCTGCTCCATTTTTTAAATCAGGTATGGGGCCCACTTCCTTTGAGACACATGGACTGGGAGTGGGTAGAAAGACAGTTTCCACAATGGACTATCAGAGTACCCCTTTCATAACAAGGGGCAAAGATGCTAATGGAAGAAACAACTAGCACACACTCCATTTTCTTTCTTTCTTTTTTTTTTCTTTTTTTTTTCCATTTTTCTGAAGCTGGAAACAGGGAGAGACAGTCAGACAGACTCCCGCATGCGCCCGACCGGGATCCACCCGGCACGCCCACCAGGGGCGATGCTCTGCCCACTAGGGGGGCGATGCTCTGCCCATCCTGGGCGTCGCCATATTGCGACCAGAGCCACTCTAGCGCCTGAGGCAGAGGCCACAGAGCCATCCCCAGCGCCCGGGCCATCTTTGCTCCAATGGAGCCTTGGCTGCGGGAGGGGAAGAGAGAGACAGAGAGGAAAGCGCGGCGGAGGGGTGAAGAAGCAAATGGGCGCTTCTCCTGTGTGCCCTGGCCGGGAATCGAACCCGGGTCCTCCGCACGCTAGGCCGACGCTCTACCGCTGAGCCAACCGGCCATGGCCACACTCCATTTTCAAGCTAAGCTTGAGTGTGGCTTTATCCTACTTGGCCAAATGTATGCTTTCATTCTGGATTTTCAAAATCCCTCAAGACATCAGAAGTGTTATCAATTTGAGAAACAAATTAAAACCTGGCTCCAATATATAAATACACATAAGACATAGATACAGATAACAGAGTAGCAAGTCCCAGAGGGAAAGGGGAGATAGAGGTAGGGGGAGGAGGCAAAGGAAGGGGGATAAATAAAATAAAAGACTCTGCATGGGGGTGTTGGGGGGGATGATGTAGAGAATTGAGAATGTTGTTATACTGAGTGGGATACTTGAAACCATGTCAGCACAATAAATTAAAAAAAATTTAAGAGAGTCTGAGAACAAAAAGATTTTTAAAAACCACTAACATACACATTCCTTAATATATTAAAGAAAACATATATGAACAGAAAGACATCACATATTCATGGATTAGAAAACTTAATATTCTTAAAATGGCAATACTACCTTAAATGATCTACAGAGTTAATGTACTTTCTATCAAAATTGCAATATTTTTGTGTAAATAGAAAAATTTATCCTTCTATTCATTTGTAATTTCAAGGGACTCCTGAATAGCTGAAACAATCTTGAAATTAAAAACAACAACAACAAAGTTGGAAGACCCACACTTGTTTTCAGAACTTACTACAAAGCTGCAATAATTAAAACAGAGTACTAGCATGAGAACAGATATATATAGATGGAATCAAGTAGAATTCTATCCCCTTCTTACCTGGTTATATTAAGGGGATAGAGAATCCAAAAATAGACATATATATTGGCAACTGATTTATCAAGGGTGCAAAGACCATTATTAGTGAATCAAGTTGTTTTTTTTTTTAATATAATACTGAGAAAACTGAATATCCACATGTAAAAAGATAAAATAAATTAGACCTTTACCTTATATCATATACAAAAATTAACTCAAAATAGATAAACAAGAATGTTAGAATGAAAACTATAATACTTTTAGAAGAAATCAGAGAAAAATATTTCTGACATTCGTCAATGTTTTTTATACAACACTAAAGTACAGGTAACAAAAAATAGATATTGATAAAATATTTGAGATAACTTTCAAAATGTGGTAAATGGGACACAATTTTATCCTCTAAATGTGCTACTAGTAAATGATACTCTCTGAATGTGCTACTAGCAAGTTGCAGATAAGTGTAGTGTATTTTTAGGTTTTGTATTTTTTGTCCTTACACAGAACAGAAGCTTGTTTATGGCAATAATACTACATTAAATAACATTTCTATTAATGTGACAGTTCTAGTAAAAATACAAAAAACAAAAAAGCCTGACTCCAATTTATATTCATATATGATCTTCTAAATCATTATTGTAAAAAAAAAATTCCAAGTTGTAGTGGAATAACCCATTGCATGGCCTTGGATGGGAACACAGCCAACAAGAAAAGAATGTTTGCCAAGAAAATTGTTTTGTGACTTGAAGGCGGGTCACTGAAACAGGTCTACGTGACTGAAGGCAGTTTCTGGGCTTTTCTCAGTAAAACATTCTCATAAGATTTCTGTACTTTCCAAGGTTATCCCTTAAGATAAGGAGAGGAATGTTATGGGATCCATAGAAGCAATAGCAATTAATGCCTTCTGATATTATGTTGTTACTAAGCTATCTTGCAGGTACACTCCATGTATCTTTAAGTAAAAGTTACACTTGATGTTAAGCCAATTTTTCAGTAAACAAGCTTTTCGAAGTCTTGTGAATAAAATTAGGACACAGTGTGAACTTGGGGCCATTTGCCTGAGTGAGCGGTGGTCCTTCACTAGTCCTTGATGGTTTCATCTGCTGATCTCTCTCTCTGTGCCCCCGACTCACAACAAAATTTGGCAACTACCGTGGGGCCTTAAAAAGAGATTGGAAACAAATGGAACCCTGAAAGGGTAAGTTGGACGCGCTGTGTATGCGAAACTTTCGGGTAACTAGCAAAGTCATGGGAAATTCCTATTTATTACGGGACAATTATGTACAAGTTTTAAAATCCTTTTAAAAGGGTCTGGGATTCAGACAAAAGACAAGGATTTGTTACATCTTTTAAATGCTATTCAGAAACACTGTTATTGGTATACTCCTGAACATTGTAATCAATAATCAATTGAATTTGAATGTTTGGCAACAAGTAGGAAAATCTTTACACTGTGTTCATCAGCATGGAGATCCACTTGATGCTGAAATGTGGGCTGCTTATAATCTTATTGCTACAGCCCCTGGACCTTTGCAATCAGATGGAGATTCTGTTAAAGACTTGAGTGAGGTTATTTTTAATGAGCCTGAAGAATTTGATTCAGCACAGAATGAACAGAATAATGACTTGGACAATATGGTCTCTGCTTCTGAAGTTACTGATAATGTTAATGAAGTTCAGCCATCCACAGGCTTTCATCCCTCTTTCTTAAAAAATGAGGGAGCCCCTATGGATGGTGTTGCCTGTCTAAAACATTTATTAAGTAAACTGCAATTTACACTGGACCAACAGGAGAATGGAAATCAGTATACTGCTTATCCTGTTCAAAAGCAAGATATATGTGAGCCTATGGCTCTTCCAATTCAAGGTCAAAAATTAATTGGTACTGGCAAGGGAAGGATTTTTTAATTCCCTGAAATCTCTGAAATGCAACAGGTGCTTATGTGTCATGATGATTTAGAATGTGATTCTAGTAATTTTTCTGCATCTATTTTTCCAATTATTTGACAGCCTTTTCCTCTTAATACTCCAGATCCTGGGGGAGGGCATAATATCCCATTTGACCCATTTGAATTTACTTTCTTAAAGCTAGTCAATCTGTTGCTACATATGGACCTCAGTCCTCATATGTTCAAGGTCTTATCTCTTCCTATTGTAATAATTATTTAATCATTCCTTTGGATTGGGATTTACTTGCCAGTATGGTTTTGGAACCAGGACAATATTTACAATTCAAATCTTGGTGGAGAGAGGAGGCTCTTCAAATATCTCGCATGAACACCAGAAATAATCCCCCAGGAGCTACTTTTGAAATGCTCATTGGCATTGGCACTTATGCAGCTGCGGGACAACAAACTGATGACACCAATGCTGTTATAGCTCAGATTAGATCACTTATCTTAAAACCTGGATGCAAATCACTGGAGATGGAGACAAGGAAGAAAAGCTTGCAACTTTACATCAGTTGGTACAAATTCAATTAGAATTAGGACATATAGAAGAATCATGAAGTCCTTAGAATTCTCTAGTCTTTTTAATAATAAAATAAATAAATACTGATTTTGGTTGGTGTTTTAGCTACAGTCCTCTGAACTATCATTTTGTTTCTTTCTTATTCTTTGCCTGGAAACTGAGGCGGGGGACATGTGGTGGATCTGACTATAGAAAATACCCCAGCAGCTGCCAAGTGAATTTTCTTGGGAAAATTTTGTTTAGTCTCATCCATCATCAGTCCCTCTGTCAGAAAATGCCCTGATTAAAATCAGGCAGGCATCTTTCTAGTCTGACTGTGCTCTGAAATCACAGGTTTCTCTTTGGTTTGTCTAGTCTGGTTTGTCTAATTCTAATTTCTGTTTAGTTTTGTTTGATGTTGTCTAAAATGTGATTTTTAAGGCCTGAATTGTTTATATACAAAGATTAAAAATGCCGGCTTTTATATTAAAAGTATTTCATCCATATATTTTTTTGCTTTAAAATGAGAAATTATAAGGAGTGCTCATTTAAATTTAAATTGAATAGAATATGGATCCTTAAGACTTGCTAATTTGGTTAATACATTATAAGATATTCAAAGTTTGAAATCAAATAAGAATTCAAGTATTAAGATTAAAGTTATATGTTATACTTGTGTTTCTGTGTTGAAAAGTGTCTTGTTTATGTGTAAAATATGCTCAAATGGAATTAAATAAAATTAACTCATTTTAAGAATTTATCTAAAGCTGCTTCAGACAGTTGGCTGCTTGTTTAAGGCAATATCCTGAAAAAGGAGGCACTGAGGAAAGTGGGAATTTAGTTCCTCTGATGCCCTATAATAGACTTAACAATACAAAAGACTTTTAGATATAGAAGCTGATGCATCTCTTATTACTAAGCAACATTAGTTTTCTTTTTAGCCCACTGAGGCAGTAGTCACTAAGCTGCATGGCTTAGGAGAAGTCCCTAACAAAGCTCTAAAATTTCTTTTACAATAGGAAAATAACAAGGGTCATTTGGCCTCTGATAAAGAGAAACATTTATCTTATAAATAATTAAAAGAACAACTTTTTAAATTACAGTCTAAACTTTCTTACAAGGAGTATTTTATACTCACTATGACCAAATTTCTGTCAAAGCTCTTAAAGAGTTAAAAACAGCTTGCTCCCAGTATAAAACTAATTGTCTTTATATGAAGGAACTACTATCCTCCTTCATAGACTCTGAATGTTTTATTTCAAAAAATTTAGAAATGTTAGCTTGAACTGTTCTTTCAAAAGTGAAAGAGTTACAATTTATAACTTAGGAAAATCAAGCTTGTATTCAAGCTAATCAAAATGCTAATGATAACCCTCTTATTAATATTACACAAGATGAACTTTTTAAATGGACAATTTGCTAATTTACAACAGCAATGTAGACAAAATGTAGGGGTGAGTATTTGCTCTTATTTCCACAAATATGGGACTAGTAGATACCTTCCAGAAAATTGAAGCCTTGGCATAAGTTGGAAATAGAAAAAAGGAAAATTTGACAATTAAATAAACTTACCCAGGAAGCAAAAAATGTTTTAATTAAGATTAAGACTTCAAAAAACATCATTGACTCTGTTTCTAGCAATGCTAGCTGTTGTGTCTATAACAATAAGCATAACTAACTATTCTTACTAAGTTAATATTACTTAAATAAGCAATGTTGAATAGTCAGACACTGTATCAACATTATGTAAATCAACCTTTAGAAAAAAATTGTTAAAAATATCCTCAATCTCTAATAATGCATTATATAAGTGACATATTAATAGCTTATAAAAATAATGCTGAACTTTCAGTCTTCTTTAAAAATACTTCTGAAACCTTAAATCAGTGTAGTTTCATTGTAGTTAAAGACAAAATTCAAACATCCTGTCCTATTAAAATTGTTACTGATTCACAATATGTAGAACATACAATTAAACTTATAGAAACTGTTTATATTTCAAATAATACTTCTAGATTGCACAAATTGTTTCAAGAGTTACAACTTTTATTGTAGGTATGAAATTTGCCTATCTATATAACTCACATTCATTCTTATACAGCTTTACCAGGACCTATGTCTACTACAGAAAATGAAGTTGATCAATTGCTCATTAGGTCAATAAAAACAGCTACTAAGTTTTATACAAAGACTCATACAAATAAAAAAGATTTAATGCAAAAATTTAAAATAACCTGGTGAGAAGCTAAGAATATTGTTAGAAACTGTCCTCAGTATAGTATTATAAATGCTCCTCCATTACCGAGAGGAATAAATCCTAGAGGACAACACAGTAATAACCTGTAGCAAATAGATACTGCTTATATTTCTTCTTTTAAAAAAACTACCTTATGTACAGTTTTATTAATATTTATTCTTCCTTTTGATAGGCCATGCCTTTCCCTAGAGAAAAGGCTAATTGTGTCATTCAACATCTTATTGAAACTTTTAATGTTATAGGCATTTCTAAAGCAATTAAAACTGACAATAGTCCTGCCTATACATCTACTAAATTTTAACAATTCTTAGCATTTTAGAATATTAAACATACTACTAGAATTCCATATAATCCACAAGAACAAGTGATTATTGAATGTAGTAATTGCACTCTAAAAAATATGTTACTTAAACAAAAAGGGGGAGAAGAAAGGAGATTATTCCCTAGAATTATGTTACACAAATCTTTACTTACATTAAATTTCTTAAATACAGAAAAAGATAATTTGCTGCAGACAGACATTGGACAAAAAATAACAGTTCTAAGATTAATCAACCTGTGCATTATAAAAGTGAGTTGTATCAATAGGTACCTAGTGTAGTACAACATTGGGGAAGAGGGTTTGCTTGTGTCATTGCAGAATCCGGTGAGGTCCTGCTCGCAGAATTAAACTAACAACATAAATAAGATCAATAGATTCTTTCCATATCTTCCCATTGATGAGATGAAAAAAATAAATTTCAAAAGAAGAATCTTAAAGGTACTGCTGCTTGGTATTGAAAAGGCTAAAATACCAAGTTGGGTTCAACTTAAAAAGCTGATCTTAAGTGGTAAAAATATGCTACAAGCTACTAGAAAAAAAATGCTAACCTGTTTTTAGCAATGATTGCTTTGGTAACAATTCCGGTAAGTAGAGCTGAAAATTTTTGTTATTAGGCATATGTTCCTAATTTTCCATTAAGTAGAGCTATTCATTAGGAAAATAGTGCCTATTCTATTTTTTTTAATGACTCTAATTTGCTTCTAGGACCTTTTAATGATAGAGGTCCCTTAGCACCTTCGAAAGAAGGTGTAAAATTAGAAAATCATACAACAGGAATTGAGGAATTACCTATATGTATAAAACATGAGCCACATTGTTTAAACATAGAAGCTGAAGCTTGGCTATCTATTGTCAAACATAACAGTAAAGGAGATGAAAAAAAAACATTTGTTACAAGGATATAAATTGAAAAGTAATACATATGTACATAAAACATTATAGATTAAAGCCCTCATAGCTCTGCCCAAGTTAAAGGTCAGGGTGCTGATTTAAGGTGGCATAAGAACAATGGTTTAATTACAGCTGGTGATCAAAGTAATCATACTATCATATAGCATAGTGGAGGGATGCCACTTTGAGCTCCTCATATAAAATTTGGTTTTATACAATATCATTTGTGGAAAGTAGCCATGGTGCTTAAACATATGTCAGTGTAGAAAGAAAAAATCTGGAGAAATTATTCTTCTAATCATATTATGTTAATCTTTAAAAAGAATGAAACACATTTCATATCTGCTTGTGTTAGATTGCTTTATATGTTTGTTATAGGAAAAACCAAATAGACAGCTGAAAATTATTCAATAACTTGCAATAAGTGTGCTTTTTATACATGTATTAACTCTTTGATTCTTTTTAATAAAATAGTCAAAGTCTTTACATTTTAAGAACCTGAACAGGAGTCTAGATTCCAGTACAGATACATCAGATGGGCAAGGTTCCCATTTCATGAAGCTGTTACAACATCTTATTAAGTCCTTGAAGCAAACAAAGAGACTAGTTGGACTGATCATCACCATTATTATGGGACTATAGCTGTAACCACCATGGCTACTGTATCTGGAGTTACATTACATCAAATTATAGACTGTGAACTTTCTGCAAAAATGGCATGAAGATTCTGAACAACTGTGGACTTCTCAATAATGTATAAATAGTAACACTAATACTAAAATTAATAATTTAGAACAGACTATAATTATGTTAAGAGATCAAATTGTTAGCCTGCAAAGACAAATTAAGCTCAGATGTAATTAGAATATAACTACTTTTTGGGCTACTTCTATTTCTTAAAATCATACTTATTTCCATTAGGAAAATGTTAAAAAAACATTTGTTAAATCATTATAATGTAACTAAAGAAATCATTAAAATACAAAGACATAGTCATGAAGCTTTTCAAAGAAAATTAGAAATTTTGACAGGTCAACCTATATTGAAGGGATTAATGGATAATTTATCACAATTAAATCCTATTGAATATATTAAAGGATTTTGAGGATCCACTGTAAGACTGTTTATAATAATATTCATTCTATGTTTTCTTTTATATGTAGTCTGTCGACCAATTAAAGCAAGAGAAATAGGAATAAACGACAGAAGGCTGTGTTTTCTGTGGTGCTTCATAACATTCAGCATAAACAAAACAGGGGAAATGTAGTGGAATAACCCATTGCATGGCCTTGGATGGGAACACAGCCAACAAGAAAAGAATGTTTGCCAAGAAAATTGTTTTTGACTTGAAGGTGGGTCACTGAAACAGGTCTATTCTTTGGACTGTTCTTTCAAAAGTGAAAGAGTTACAATTTATAACTTAGGAAAATCAAGCTTGTATTCAAGCTAATCAAAATGCTAATGATAACCCTCTTATTAATATTACACAAGATGAACTTTTTAAATGGACAATTTGCTAATTTACAACAGCAATGTCGACAAAATGTAGGGGTGAGTATTTGCTCTTATTTCCACAAATATGGGACTAGTAGATACCTTCCAGAAAATTGAAGCCTTGGAATAAGTTGGAAATAGAAAAAAGGAAAATTTGACAATTAAATAAACTTACCCAGGAGGCAAAAAATGTTTTAATTAAGATTAAGACTTCAAAAAACATCATTGACTCTGTTTCTAGCAATGCTAGCTGTTGTGTCTATAACAATAAGCATAACTAACTATTCTTACTAAGTTAATATTACTTAAATAAGCAATGTTGAATAGTCAGACACTGTATCAACATTATGTAAATCAACCTTTAGAAAAAAATTGTTAAAAATATCCTCAATCTTTAATAATGCATTATATAAGTGACATATTAATAGCTTATATGTGACTGAAGGCAGTTTCTGGGCTTTTTCTCAGTAAAACATTCTCATAAAATTTCTGTACTTTCCAAGGTTATCTCTTAAGATAAGGAGAGGAATGTTATGGGATCCATAGAAGCAATAGCAATTAATGCCTTCTGATATTATATTGTTACTAAGCTATCTTGCAGGTGCACTCCATGTATCTTTAAGTAAAAGTTACACTTGATGTTATGCCAATTTTTCAGTAAACAAGCTTTTTGAAGTCTTGTGAATAAAATAAGGACATAGTGTGAACTCGGGGCCATTTGCCTGAGCGAGCAGTGGTCCTTTGCTAGTCCTTGATGATTTCGTCTGCTGATCTCTCTCTCTGTGCCCCCGACTCATAACAACACCAAGTTAAATTAACCCCACTAATCCTGAGTTTCTCATTTATAATGTAATAAGACCATCCTCATTGAATTCTTAGGAGGACTTGGACAATATATGTAAATTGCCCAGCTCAATAACCAACTACTGAACCCCAAACAAAGAGAGTTGTGAGGACAACAAAAATCGTAATGGTAAGAGCAACATTTAGAGCTGCATTACTGCCCATGGTGCTCAGTTGTTAACCTGCTTCCCTATTTCAGGATGCTCAGCACTCTCAATGAGGCAGGGGTAGCCTAAAGATAGTGCAGCGGTCAATCCAATCAATGGGTTCTACCTTGTTTTGATCTACAACCTCCTTTATATGGGGCTGAGATTAATTCCAAGCACCTTACCCTTTCCATAACATATCTTATAGATGTTAAATAAAGCAAAGAAAACATTTCTGCCACACAATTCAAGATTTCAACTACTGTAGTTCTACCTTGTTAAGTCCAAACTTCATTACTGTAAAAGAAAAAATGCCAAAGCCGGCTAGGAAATAGGCCAAACACCAAAAAGCCCTGTTTATTTAAAATGAGCACATTTTGCCTCTAATGCACACATTCTGCATCTACAATTCTGGCATCCTCTACAAAATCCATTTTCCTGGACAACAGACACATTCAGTTTATCGCTGCCTCTTGGTGAGGCCTAATGAAGCTGGTCCATTGATACTAATAGGCAGATTCTCTCATGGTCTCCCAGCACCTTCCCGTGGTTCAGGAAAATGGAGCCTCCTCCTTCAATATGGAAAGCGCTCATTTCTGTTTCTCATTAGAACATGTTGCCTGAACTCCAGGCTCATAGTGACCCTGGGAAGGACTTGCTCAGACCATCAGACAGAAGGCAATATTGCTCTACACATTTAATCTCTCTGTATTTCTGATGCTTCCTCTATGTTCTTTCTTTGCCCTTCAGTATCACCCACAATCACCAGAAGGCCCCCTGGCAGTGCCCGTGACTGGGCTTGTCCTCATCCAAATTTTATTCTAACCTAGTCAGTTACAGTTACTCCTATCCACCTGCAAGCATCCTTTTACATCAGAGGAGAAACTCAGTTCTATCATTTCAGTAATAATCTGAAATATTTCTTTATAAAATATTATCTAAAAAAAAGAACATGTATTTTAAATTATACACACATATATTTTCATGTCAAGTCTTGAAAAACAATTTCTCCAAAATCTTTACAGTATTTACCTCTGAGTATAAAAAAACTTTCAATGATATTTAGTTTCATATTTACGGTTTTCTAGATTTTTTGAAGTCTTTACATGAGAATGTAACATTTCATAATAAAAATGTACTTTCACTTTAAAAAGTCAATTCTATTTTAACATGACATATGCCTCAAAAGTCTTTCTAGCAGTTCCTAAACTTGGTTTTTGTGTCAGACTTAGCACAGGAGCCCTTTAAAAATGCAGATGGTGCCCTGGTGGGAGAGCTCAGTCGGTTGGAGGGTTGTCTTGAAGCTCAGAGGTTGCTGGTTCAATCCCCGGTCAGGGCACATACAGGAACAGATCAATATTCCTGTCTCTCTCACCCTTCCTCTCTCACTAAAATAAACATTTAAAAAATTAAAATAAAAATGTAGCTGGTGTCCTGGGTTTCACCTCTAACCTAATGCATTAGTATCACCACAGCTGCACCTAGAAATCTGAATTTTTTAAAGCTTCCCACATGGCTCTGCTGGAGCTGAGTGGCATTGCCCTTGGACTAGCATTCAGGAGCCAGTGACTTAGAAAGCACGTGGAGGCTTAGACCCCCAACCCCCAGTGTGGCAAGGCTCTCCCTCCCTCTGCTGATGTGCAGGCTATAACTAACAAAGATAAACAACCACGTTTCTACACTTAGCTGCTGCCCTGTACTTTTCATAAATGTTGATCTTTGGTCGGGTCCCTCTGTTTTATTTTGAGAAGAGTCACTGAAGTCATTTAGAAACGATGGTTGGAATTGTGATGGAAGGCTCTGCACCTCATCATCTCAGCTGAAGGCAGTAGCCTGGTCTGCAGAGGAGGCTCTGGGCCACTTAGTCCCTGCAGGGAAATGGACCAGTACTTGTTCCAGGTGACTCAGGAACAGGGGCAGCGAGGAGACCAGCAGGCTGAAGCCATCTGGGTGAGAAGGCTGAGCCTCACAGCCTCCTCGAGTGCTCTGCTGTGATGCCTCCCATGAGACATTCTGAGTGTGTGCTTTCTTAGTATGAAAAAGTTTCCATTAACCAATATTTAAAAATCTGATTTCCCATCACCATCTTCAAGTAGGCAGATGGGTCAACAATGGAGCACTCAAATTAACATTAATTGCATTAACTGCATTCTTCAGAGTCATTTTAGGAAATGTTAGAGGATGAGGTGAATTGCATATTCCAACAAATGTACACTCAAAAGAAAACTAAGTTGTATGATCCCTTAACAGCCAGCATTCAAGATACATTTGTTCATCACTGCACTCAGCAGATTTAAGCGCTTCGCAGGCAAAAGTCCAAGACAAAAAAAACAAAATCAGACTTAATGGAAACTCATGTGTTGAGATAGCTAAACCCAGGAAACCTTCTTTCCCAGTAACTTGAAGAATCCTTGCTTTAGATATTCACTTTGTTAAACCCAGCTACATTGGGATTATAAGAATATAAATATCTAATCTTCTTTTTTTTTCTAACACAGATGTAACAACCTCTAGAACAAAAAGTAAATGATCTTTCAGACAGCACCCTACTGGGTTAATGAAGCCAGAACAACAGCATTTTTTTCAGTGGTCATCAGGAAAATAAACTTTCTCAGATTAAATCTTGTTAACCAGACAGCACTAACACCCCATCCTTCAACAACAGCTTGTCTCCCTGGAAGACATCTGCTTTTATGATATTTACAAATGTTTCATTGAGAATCAAATCCTGATTATCAACCCTGTCTTCCTTTCTCCCACCTGAATTTTACCTTTCTGCTTTCAAAATAACAAAGATGCATTTTTGTTCTTTCTGGATTTTTTATCTTCACTTCAGCCTTAGAAGTCAGTATTCTTTGACAGTGAATAGAACATCCACCTGGGATGCTGAGGACTCAGGTTCAAAAACCTAAGGTCGCCAGGTTGAGCACATGATCATAGACATGATCACATGGTCGCTGGCTTGAACCCAAAAGGTTAATGGCTTGAGTATATGGTCATTAGCTTGAGCAAGGGGTCACTCGGTCTGCTGTAGCCCCCTGGTCAAGGCACATATGAGAAAGTAATCAATGAACAACTAAGGTGCCACAACCATGAGTTGATGCTTTTCATTTCCCTTACTGTCTGTCTGTCCCTGCCTGTCCCTCTGTCTCTCTCTTGCTTAAAAAAAAAGAAGCATTTGCTGAAACTGAAGGTAAACTCAAACCCTGGGAGATCAAACAAGGCTCACTCTATGTCACAGGACCACCATCTCACTACTGCCAGAGCTCAAGGAGCGGGATGGTGGCAAGATCACATAACCGACATACGACTCCCTTCCTCCCTCCACACAGTAGCTTCCTTTCCAGCACATCCCTGCTTGTGCCATCCTCATGGAGCTTAGAGACAGAACCTGCTACTATAAATGGAGTTTGTTAAGCACCACAGTGAGCACACAGGGAGAGTCACCTTAGCCACCTTCAGACCAGCTCTATAGCTGCACAACTTCTGCAGTCACACAGGACCCCGTGTGCTACAAGGGCCCCAAGCACAGATTCGTGTGCTGTTGTTGCCATTATGAAATTCTTTTTAAAATTAAGGCCCTGCATTCATATTGCTCTGCACTCTGAAAGTTCTACAGCTTGGCCACACTTGCCATCTGGGGTCCTTCTCCCTCTCACGCTCAGTCTGGCATTTAAAAGTCCTCTTTTTCTGGAGCAGGTTCCAATACCTCAGCACGCTGCCCTTTTCTCTCCACTGCTACCACTGTGTTCTCTATTCCTTGAGATTGTCACCCTCCTAAACTGGCTGCAAAACAATGCTTTATGCATTATTTCTCTGCTTCTTCAAGGATACCATTGGTATAATTGTTTTTGTATTTTTCTGAAGCTAGAAATGGGGAGAGACAGTCAGACAGACTCCTGTATGTGCCCGATCGGGATCCACCCGGCATGCCTACCAGGGGGCGTTGCTCTGCCCACCAGGGGGCAATGCTCTGCCCCTCTGGGGCATCACTCTGCGGTGACCAGAGCCACTCCAGCGCCTGGGGCAGAGGCCAAGGAGCCATCCCCAGCACCCGGGACATCTTTGCTCCAATGGAGCCTCGCTGCTGGAGGGGAAGAGAGAGACAGAGAGGAAGGAGAGGGGGAGGGGTGGAGAAGCAGATGGGTGCCTCTCCTGTGTGCCCTGGCCAGGAATCAAACCCAGGAATTCTACATGCCAGGCCGACGCTCTACCACTGAGCCAACCAGCCAGGGCCCAGTGATATAATTTTTAATAATCTACATAAGCACTAAGGAGAAATAGAATAAACATGGAGATGTTATAAAATTACTAATAAGGCAAATGGCACACCACTTACACTACAGCCCACCTGTTATTTCTAGGGATCAGGAATAATAGACCCACTCCCATCTGGCCTGAACAGGAAAGCAGGAAAGAATGGAAACTCATTGGGTGATTGGCCTCTTTGCAGCCCATCAAACTAGGTGACATCTAGCTCTTCAGGCCCCTAGCTCCCAAGGAAGGGAACCCTTGAAGAATTTTTCAGAGAGCAAGGCTCTGTGGAGACTCAGGAGCAAGCAATTAAGAGACAGGACCCTCTGCTCTGTGAGAGCTGAGGTGCCCCTACAAGAGACATCCTCTTATTAGACCTGTTCCAAAGAGAAATCTGGTGCTTAAAGACGTGAATCTTTGGAAAGGTCACACAGCTGATAAATGGAGAACAAATTCAATCAACTGACTCTGGAACCTTCGCTCTTGACCTCTATATGCTGCACCACCTTCCATGAGTCCAGGCTTCTAGTACAGTTCTTCTTGGCCTCCCCACTATTCCCCCAAAACAATCTTTAACTGCTGTGTCAACAAGTGGGTACAGGAGAAACAAGGGCCCTACCCACTTCCCTTCCCACAGGTGGTTTCCAGTCCCAAATGTAAACGTGCATTTTGGGGGAGAGGTGGAGGCAGAGCTACTTCTAATCACCTGGGCAGACAGCCTGGGGACAGGGTTGGGGGGACAGTTCTGCACCATGGTATGGGGGAACTGGTAAAGACACACTCTTTCAACTTTCCAGGGGAGGTCTTTCTAGGGGCTTAATAAGGACAGGGGTGTGAGGTCACAGTGGAGGAGAAGCTGGACAAAGGGACTGGACCATGCAGCAACGATTACCAAGAAAAGAGGGAAGCAATTTTCAGTAGCTGCCATGAACTGAAAACCATGAAGACTGACTGCTGCATAAAATACTTAAACTACCTATCCCAAAAAATTATGACTTAAAAAGTAAACAAAGAGCCTAACCTGTTGTGGCGCAGTGGATGGAGCATCAACCTGGAGTTCTGAGGTCGCTGGTTCAAAGCCCTGGTTGCCCTGGTCAAGGCACATATGGGAGTTCATGTTTCCTGCCCCTCCTCCCTTTCTCTCTCTCTTTCTCCTCTCTAAAGTGAATAAATAAAATCTTAAAAAAAAAGTTAGCAAAGATTATTCTTCAAGTCTTCTGAAGTTAGACTGCTCTTGCCTTGATGCAGTATTGACATAATGCAATACTGAGCCACGTGAGCCTCTGGGACTTAGTCAAGTTACACAGAACAAGTCACTTCACAGTGTCTATGTCTCAGGAGGTAACTAGAAGCCTCAGTGATAGGATTCATGCTATCCCTAAGTTCTACCACTAACCGTGACTCCTGTGTATACTAAATACTTCTGTTAGTCCAAAAATAAATAAATAAGCAAGAGAACAGAAATTAAAATTTTTTAAAAAGAATTTCAAGGAAAATAATGCCAGCAAAACATAATCAACTACAGTGATACCTCGGTTCTCGAACGCCTTGACTTTCGACCAAATCGGTATTCGACCAGGAAATTCGAGAAAATTTTGTCTTGGAATCCGAACAAATATTTGGAACTCGAACGTCCGAGATTAGCCGAGTTGAGCCGAATGGCGTTCATTCGGCCGAGCGCGCCTTGCCTGCGTCATCAGTGTGAGTCACGCTTTGTCACGCTTTGTGGAGAGAGAGAATCACGTTTTTGTGGAGAGAGTCACGCTTTGTGGTGAGAGTCACGCTTTGTGGTGAGACTCACGCTTTGTGGAGAGACTCACGCTTTTTGCACGCTTTGTACACTGAATTTAACCCTTAGACATGGGTCCAAAGAAAGCCAGAAGTGGTAATGCAGACAAAGGTAAGCGGAAAGCTGTGAGAACAACGATTGAGCTGAAAAAAGAAATCATTGCCAAATATGAACAGGGCACACGTGTTTCAGATCTGTCTGCTGAGTATGGCATGCCAAGATCTACTATCTCAACTTTCCTTAAGAATAAAGCTGTTATAAAGGCTGCCAATGTTGCCAAAGGTGTTACATTGTTAACAAAGCAAAGGCCTCAGATAATGGAGGAAATGGAGAAGCTGCTTCTTATTTTCATTAAAGAAAAAGAGTTAGCAGGTGACAGCATCAATGAAGTCGTTATTTGTGAGAAAGCACCAGTAAATAGGCATATTTTTGGGGCTTGGAACAAATTAATCCAGTTTCCATTATTTCCTATGGGTTTCATTGTTTCGGTTCTCGAACAATTTGGTTCTCGACCGTTCTCCTGGAACGAATTATGTTCGAGAACCGAGGTATCACTGTACATGGAGAGCAGAAAATAAACCATATGTACAATGGCTAGATATGTTCCTTCCAAAGTATTAAAAAATAAGGTTTGATTAAAGGGACTCAGTGGGGAGTGGGTCTCCCTAAAAGGTATCTGGATTGCAGATGAACATTTTAGACCCCAGAGGATTCTGGGAACATGTACATATATTCAGAGATAATGAGTCTTTATTGAGCAGCCAATTAGGCCAATTTTTTATCTTAGCAAAGTCTTGGGTTGAGTCCACTAAATTATATTTGCTCTCGGGAGATTTCCTGATGTACAAAGCAGAGAAATGAAATAGTGATACTAGAATCACATTGGGACATAAAATTCAGGAGGCTATTTTCACCTTGACAAGTAATAATTGAGTTAGTAAACCACTCAGAGGGGAAAAAATGCTCAAGTGTCAAAGTAAAAATCTTGATGTCAGATTTAATCCCAAGCTGCTAAAATAATAACTTTGTTAACAAAAATGGGTTTTCTAGACCCTTTAAAAGGAAGTCTTTAAGTAAAAACTGTGTCCAGGAGTACAAGGCAAGGGACATTTTTGTTCCTCCAACTGTAACATCAGCCACACTAATGAAACCTGATTCTCACAAAGGCAGGAAACTCCCAAAACTTACTGGTATCTTTCCTAAGACCAATGCTAATAATATATTTGTCATGGGAAGTTCAGGATCCTAAAGAGCAAACAATATGAGTGCATCTTTCTCTCTTTCTACTTTCATTTTTCTTGTATGCAAATTTTACTTCAATTAAAAGAATCATTAACTATTTAAAATATACAATTCAGTGGCATTTAGAACATTCACAAAGTTGTGCAATCACCACTTCTACCTAGTGCCAAGACATTTTCAACAATGGAAAAGCAAACCTCTACCCATTAAGTAGTCATTCCCATTTCCCCCTCCAAGCCCCTAGCAACCACTAGTTTGCCTCTAAACATTTACCTATTTGCTAAGTTTCATACTAATAGAATCATACAATATCTGACCCTCTATCTCTGATGTGTTCTATTTAGCATAACATTTTTTTAAGTGCATCCACATTGTAGCCCATACTTCACTGTTTCATGGCTGAATAGTATTCCATTTATGGATATACTACATTTTGTTTAGCCATTATCAGTTGGCCTTTTGGGCTGTTTCTACCTTTTGGCTATTATAAATACTGCTGCTATTTTATATTATGTTCTCATTATTAATAAAAATACTTTATACCTATCAAGTACCATATAACCTTCAATGTGTGTAGAATGCCTCATTTGACCCTCTAATAACATCCTCCCAACTCATCTCGCAGGATTATTTCCTCAGACACAGAAGTTTTAAATGTGTAATTACAAGTCACCCATTTACTAAACAGGAGGACTCATGTCCTTTGACTCTTACTAGACAGCTCTATATCCTGCATGTGAAGATAGTTATTCCTTCTTAACTACCTTCTTTTCACCTGGGCTTAATTTTCCTTGGCTGGTGAGGCCACAGAAATTGGTTTCACACTTCAAAATCTACTCAAAACTGCCTAGACTTCAAGCTCCTGGAGAGTAGGGATTATGTTTCCTTCATCTTTACAGTTTAGCAGCCAATAATGTCTGTCTAGCTAGCACAGAGCTGGCACCAAAGAAAAAAGGGGAAAGAAAAACAGAGAGAAGGAACAGAGAGAAGGATACATACCAGACACACACACACTGTCAAAGTTAGGAAAAAATTTATTCCCATGACTTTGAGTGTTATATTCCCACTGCATATAAAAGGACACGAGTTGAAGGAACCTTGGAGAAAGGCTGGCCTGCAGGTAAACATCAGTGGTGGAAAGTGCTGTGGTCAGACCCCCAATCAACAAAGACACTGCCATCACATTAGTCCTATTTTCCTACCCCATTATGAAAAAATGTCACTACCTGAGAACAGAAAGCAATGTGAAAACTAAACACAACTACTATCCTAAAGGACATTAGTTCTATCATCCCACAGTGCAGGTTACAGACCCAGCCCATTCTGGGTCCATGAGAAATTGTGGTACTGAGTACATAGTTCTATCCAGGCAAGCCTTAGATTTATAATCTAACACAAAATAGTAGAGTTTCTAGGACACCAGACAGGGTACTAGAAGATGGATTCTAATCATGGATCCATCCTAGAATCACACTTTCAGAAGCTGTCCAGTTCAGATCCCAATCTTGCCCCCTATTATCTCACACTTAAAAAATGATTTTCCTGCAGCATTTTGGATACAGTGGATAGCTGTTCACAGTTGAAGGCAATGGTCCTGGGCCTGAGGGCTGTAAAGGATGGAAAATAAAATGCAGAAGAAAACAAAAACCCAACCAAAAAATCGGCAACTGATGGAGGGTTATACCCTCTGGTAGTAACTTAAAGTTAATTTACACTTTCCAATAGGAAATGGGAAAGCAAACTTTATGTTTATAATCCTGACAATCACTACTTGAAATGGGTAGTACAGTCATCCCTTGCCATGTTACAGTTCACTTTTCACGGTCTCACTGTATTGTGGATTTTTAAATTGTATATATCTAATTTTGTATCACGAATTTTTCACTATATTGCGGGATTTTGCAGAACATAGGTGTTTTTATATATTTATTATTTTAATTATTTTTGCAGTAAAATAAGCATTTTCTAGTCTAAAAAATTAAAAACAATATAAAAACATTAATTAAAACATATTAAAAGAATATTAAATTGAAATAAGATACATAGCATACAGTAGATGAGTAGACAAAGACTGGAACGTATGGAAACTGCAGCTACAGCCACTTCTGCTTGAGCTAGTTTGCCCACATCAGATCGTACATGGCACATTATTGGCTGATGTATGGGAGGCGACCAACCAGAGCACTGTGTTCTGTATCCTGGGCACTCATTGGCTCAGCAACCACAGCATCAGTCTCCTCCTTCTCCTGTATATCGCATGTGTTCAGCATCTTGCCTTGTCCATTTCACATGAACGTCTGATTGCTGCACATAGTGTTGCTCTTTGGTGTTGTGTTTTTGTAAAATTTTCATAAAAATTTAAATTTATTTCAAGTCCTACAATGTCACCCAAATGTTCTGCACCTTATAAGGCTTCTGGCACTGAACCCAAGTGCCAGAGGAAGATGCTTGCCATCGCAGAAACGGTGGAACAACTCGACACCCTAAAAGAAAGGAGAAGCTATGCAGCTGCAGGCCACCATTACAGGATCAATGAATCTTCTATTTGCTAAATAAAGAAGGATGAAAAGAATATAAGGACAATGGCAGCAGTGTTTTTTAACAAGCCTGGAAAGAGGGTGGTGACTTCCCACAATAAGGCCACTGTGAGGATGGAGTCTGCATTGGCCCTGCGGATCAGTGACTGCAGAAAGAAGACTATCTTGCTGGATATGAACACAATCCACACAAAGGCCAAGAAGCTTTATGAAACTCTTGCTGAAAGTGGTGACATTCACAACAGTGAGGAGGACGATGAACGACCCAGAAGCAGAACCATCAAGTGCCTCTCCCAACAGACCAACCCCATTCAATGCCAGCAAGGGCTGGTTTGACAAGTTTCAGAAACACTTTGGACTTAGGAGCATTTCTCTGCATGGAGAAGCTGCCTCTACAGATAAAGCCAGAGCCAAGGAGTATGTGAATAACACATTCAAAACCATCATCGAGGAAGGGGGCTATAATACTGGACAAGTTTTTAATATGGATGAGACGGGCTTATTCTGAAAGTAAATGCCATCTTGCACTTTAATTATGAAGGACAGAGCCAAACCTCCTGGATTTAAGGTCTAAAAAGATTGTGTAACTTTGATTATGTGTGGAATGCTGCAGTCTTTATGATAAAGCCAGGGCTTATTCATAAGTAAAAAAAAACAAGGGCCCTAAAAAATAGAATAAGAATGTGTTGCCTGTGTACTGGTGCACAACCCAAGGCCTGTATCATGAAATTCTTCGTGTTAAATTGGTTTCACCAGTGCTTTATCCTGGAGGTCAAGCTTTATCTGGCAGAGAAAGGCCTTGAATTCAAAGTGCTTCTGATCATGAACAATGCTGGAGGCCATACTGTCAATCTATCATATGATGGCATGCAGATAGAGTTCCTGCCACTGAACACCACATAGCTGATTCAGCCCATGGATCAAAGCATTATTTATGAGTTTAAGGCTCTCTATATGTGAAACACCCTGTAAAAATCATCATTGAAGTTATGGACTAGGATGAAGACTTCTCCGTAAAGGCATACTGGCATGACTATATCATTGCATCATGTCTCCTAAAAATTCAGAAGGCCATAAAGGAGATAAAGAGTGAAACTTTAAATGCCAGCTGGAAAAATCAGTGGCCAGAAGTGGTCCACGATTATAAGGGATTATCTCCTGAAGAAGTCCATCACTCTGGTGGATAAGATTGTAAAGCTGGTAAAACTACTGGGAGGACATGGCTTCAATGATATAACTCCTAATAATGTTAATGACCTGATCGATGCCCACTCACAACAGTTGATGGACGAAGACCTGACAGAGATGATGAAGTCAGCAAGCAAAGAAGAGGGAACAGAGGAACTAAGGGTTTAAAAAGAAGAGGAGGTTGGCCTAACATTCAATTGCCTCACAACCATGGTTAGAATGGCCAAAGAACTTCAGCGAGTGGCTCAGGAATGGGACCTCCAGATGCTCCATTCATTGCAATTCTCAAATACAATTGAGGGTGGCATATCAGTTTATAAAAACCTTCTCATCTGGAAGAAAAAACAGTGCCAGCAACTGCCCATAACTATGTTTCTCACTTGGAAGAAGACACCAGTTACACCTACACCTTTAGCAAAAACAGAAGTTACGGACAAGGGCAAAGATATCACACCACCTGATGAAGTGCTTGATGAAGTGGCACCTTCAGAAGAGCTGTAATGCTCTTCTTGGCTGTGCAGTACATTCATGTCATCATCACCTTCATCATCATCAGTACTGCACAGATAATTCATCCTCTTTACATTCATCTCATCATCATCACCTTCATCATCAGACTGCACAGATAATTCATCATCTTTACATTCATCTTATCATCACCTTCATCATCATCAGTACTGCACAGATAATTCATCATCTTTACATTCATCTCATCATCATCACCTTCATCATCAGTACTGCACAGCTAATTCATCTTTACATTCATCTCATCATCACCTTCATCATCAGACTGCACAAATAATTCATCATCTTCATCATTCAAGTTGTAGCATATTCAATGTGGTAAGTACCCATACAGAATTTTATATGTTGTTAAAATTACACAGGTTTAAGAGTGTAGAAAGTGTTTAAGAGCATAGGAAGTATTTATAAGAGTGTGAAAAGGTTTATAAGAGGGTGGGGAGGGTTTATAAAGCCTTAAAATATATATAAATAATAAAATAAATATAAAGTTGCTACTTCACAGATTTTTGTCTATTGTGGGGGTTCTGGAACCTAACTCCCATGATTGATCAGGGACCACTGTATTCTCATTTTATAGGTAAGGAGACTGAAGCTAAATGTAGTTTAATGATTTATCCAGCTAATGAGTAGCAAAGCCATTGCTCTAAACCAGGCCTTCATGATTAAATTTAGCTGCTCCTGACACAATTTGTTTTCACCTGGGATGCATCCAAATCAGAGAAGCTGGTTAAAATACAGCTTACCAAGGGTGGGATCATGGAGTGTTCCTGAGAAGCCACCAGGATGCAGTGAGTTCTGGGGCTCACCTCCAGGAATGACTGCTGAGTTCACCTTCCAAACACACCTGTCCAAAGAGCTTGAAGTTGACTGCATGATCACACATGCCCCTTAATTACCCAGACTTAGCCTGACCAGACTTTAGTCAAGCTTCTCCCCTCCCTATGGGCCCTGAACCTTGACTCCCCAGGCCTCAGAAAGCACCAAAATAAAGAGCTCTTCCTTATCAGCTCATGCCAGGGATGGGCCGACTTGAGAAAGACACATTTCCCATCAAACCACCCATTCTGCTGTCTGTCCACCCTCACTCACTTGCCACTTTTCTCCTCAAAAAGTTACTGCCAGCCCCGCTTCTCCCTCCCTATGAAGGAAAAGCCTTTCCCTGTTTGGGGTGGAGATGCTTGTAGACCCAAGTGTCCTCCCTACTGCCATCAGCTTATGGAGCACAGATTTCCTCACCTAAGTCAAGATTTGTTTGTACACTACTCACAAAAATTAGGGGATATTTCAAAATGCACTTTCAAGATCAGGGAATCTGCAGATATTCTAGTACTTTCAGCCTTTTGTATACTGCATTTTCATCAATGAAATTAAGTTAGTTTTCCATCTAATTTGCATAATGAAACAACTTTCTTTGACTTGTTTACTTTTCTGATGTTCTTATTTAATAAAAAAACGCTTCTTTTTCTTATTGCTTCATATTTATTTTGAAATATCCCCTAATTTTTTGAGTAGTATTTTTGACCAAGTTTCAGCCATTGACAGAACCTCAGTCTTCACAGAGGGGAGAACCTGGCTACAACATTAGGGTTCTCTTGTGGATGCAGCACCCTGATGGGGAGTTGATCCCATAAAAAGCATGGGGTGTTGTCACAGGCTGATGGGTGCTTGCTGAGGTTCACTAAGGACATTTAAGACCTTAGCTTTAGGATTCACATGAGGCCCAGGGAACCATAATATTGAAAGGCTTCCTAGGACTCCAGTTTTTCTCAAAACTCATAGGAGGAAAGAGTGTAGGCCATGGAATAGTCATCTCCAGAGAGGCAGCCAGCATGACAGCATCCTCCAGAACATTTGACAGTTGTCAAAATCCCTCTGGTCAAAGTGACCTTGAAAATAGTTTCCCTCTAAGGAGCTGCCACCCTTGGCTTCTGAACATACAAGGATGAGATGCACATTTTTCATAAACTATGTCTAAGCAGGATCTAGTCTGCCTCCCCAACCCTCCACCTCCCAGCTGAACACATGACTGGAGTTCTGCAAAGCCAAGGCCAGTTCTGCAAAGTCACCCAGGCTTGTAAGGAGATTTCATGGAAAGAAAATGTCAAAAAATAAAATTGAAAGAACTTTTTTCTAAATGCTAAATCGTTTCTCAAAAGAATTAGCAAGCATTAGGTTTGTCTCTAGTGTTATGTTAAAATGGTGACATGATGGTTTTTTCTATTAGTAATTATATAATTATGCCCTATGGTAAAAGTCTATGATGTTCCCACCTCTTTTCAGCAACAGAAGAAACTTATTCTTACTCTTTTCTGAAAATTTATGACTCCCAAAAAATGTGTCTGTGATACTACCAGCACAGTTCTGAAGAAACACTGGTACAGCACTCCCAGTAGGTGGTGCTCTGTCTTTCCTACTCCCCTGGGGCTAGGCAATAATAGGGTGATGAGAAGCCACATGCATTAGGAGGCAAAACCTAGAGTGGAAATAGCTGGGTCTAATCTCCCAGTTTACCACCTCAGGCCACTGTGGGCTTAGACAAGTCACTAACCAGTTCAAGTCCCAGTTTCTTGACCTGTGAAAGCAGGCAAATACAACATACAACCAGCCTACCTCATTTAATTGAGAAAACAGCACCTGGAGAGCACTTTACAACAGCAAAGTGATTTAGAACAGCAAAGCAATAAGCACGTATAAAGTGCCATCATTAGTACCTTCAACTCACCCCAGTGCAATTGCTTTTCCCCCAAAAAAGAAAAACATTTTTCACCTTAATGATGTGCCCCAATGTCTTCATAAATGCTTTTATAAAAGAGAAATGCTAACAAATACCAAACTGCATAATGTATGCAAATTTCTCCAACACAATTCTTAGATAATATGTGCCATAAATTTAAGTAACAGCACTCCACTCACTTAAGGCCTTATTTGAACTCTTGGGTGGTGAGCAAGCAATTTACTACCTAACTCAATTTTTTTTGTCTTTGTAACAGACCAGAACATGCAATACATTGCCACCATTTTATAGAGAAGGAAACAGAGGCACAAAACAAGTCAATCAAAACAAGCGTGTAAGTATGTTTCTCTAGTACTGGGCTTCAAAAAGAAAATTTAAAAAGCAAGTCCATGCCTTGTGTGAATGTGCCTTGTGCAAATGTACCTTGTGTAAATGTGCCTTATGTGCTTTTGCTTGTGGGAGGCCTCCGTGGACCTGGATTTGGAAGGGGACATTGGAGCCAGAAGCAGAAACATTAGAGCAGGGATTTTCAAACTTCTTGAAGTCAGGGCACATTTAAAATCCTACAAATAATTGTAGGTGCACTATATACAAATTTCTGAGAAATATGTTATAATAATTAAGTCAAATATTAAAGAAAAAATATAAAGTCCAAGTGTGTTTTTTATGGTAATTAAACAAAATAAATACAACAAAATTAAATTTATTCTGACATTAAAAACATTTTTGTTACATTTTTTGAGTTATGCTTTTTAGAATTCATAAAAAGGAGAGGTTACAAAATAAAAAAAGATGAAAAAGTTATCTTTATATATATATATATAGATACATTCTTAGTAAGATTTAGTAAATTCGGCAGGTCCAGGCCTGAGTGTGTTAAGTTTTTTCATTCTTGTGTTTATGAGAAACATGAGCCTGATATGTCCTAGCAATTTCTTCAATGTTTGGGCATATATTTGAAAGGCAAACTCTCATTTCCTCGTCAATACATTGAAGAATCCCTCTCTTTTTATTCTTAATTGTGTTGAGTGCAAAAAACCCCCACCATACATATCATCCTTTTTTTTTATATACATATCATCTTTTTTTTTGTTTTTTTTTTATAGCTGGAAACAGGGAGAAACAGTCAGACAGACTCCCGCATGTGCCCGACTGGGATCCACCCGGCACGCCCACCAGGGGCAACACGCTCTGCCCACCAGGGGGCGATGCTCTGCCCCTCTGGGGTGTCGCTCTGCCCCGACCAGAGCCACTCCAGCGCCTGGGGCAGAGGCCAAGGAGCCATCCCCAGCGCCCGGGCCATCTTTGCTCCAATGGAGCCTTGGCTGCGGGAGGGGAAGAGAGAGACAGAGAGGAAGGAGAGGGGTGGAGAAGCAAATGGGCGCCTCTCCTATGTGCCCTGGCTGGGAATCGAACCCGGGTCCCCTGCATGCCAGGCCGACCCTCTACCGCTGAGCCAACCGGCCAGGGCCTTATACATATCATCTTAACTTGACACCAAACAAAGAATAGAAGAAACTTACCTCCAGTCTTTGCGGGGAACATCAGGGTAGTGTAAACAATCCAGCACCACATCTTAACAGCCTTTTGCAACCTAATCAGGAAAGTGAGGTTGGGGGTTGGGCAGACTGTCAGTTTACTGCCAATTCCCCACACCTCTGTCCCCAAAAAATCTAAACTCCAAAATCCCTGTTGGTTTTTTGGTCCCCAACAGGCACATATTTCTCTGGAATACCACAGGTCGCACCTGGAAATCTTCTGGGCGCACACTTTGAAAACCACTGCATTAGAGCTGGTCAGGAAGGCTCATCATTTGGCCCTGCTGCCAAACCCACTAACAGAGGAAAATCTGGGGTGGGGCATACAAATCTGGGAGGGGCCTAGCAATCTGCTCGAACAAGCCCTCTAGGTTATGCTCTGACATTTGAGCACCTTTGCTTACTTCACAGTATATAGTAAAAAAACTATGATATCTCTGGTTTTATAATGTTTCTCATGCCTGAAGTAGTCCTGGGTTCTGTACAAACTCCCTTTGTTTGCCACATTTTATAATTTTTATAAGAAAAAATGTCATATTTTTGGTAAAAATAGTAATAATGAAGTAAGCACAACAGGACAAATAGAAGTGTGATCCCCCAACCCAACCATAACCACTTAAGACCTCTGCATAATACAATTCTGGTGCTGTGTTTCACACAGAACACAATATGAATTACATAACAGGGCAGTCTGGACCACTTTTCACGTGTTTGTGAATATCTCCCAAATATATCCCCTAAATAGAATTGGTGTTTCTGTTACATACCATTTTAAAACCTGCTTTCCTCACTGAAAATATAATCATGAATACTTCATGTCTTTACTATTTCTAACTAAGCATGCTATTTTTGAAGGCAGCATGGTGGTTATTTTAGTGGATTTACCATAATTTAAGAAGTCCTATATTGTCTGATACTGTGTTTATTTACAATTTGGAACGCTTATAAACACTACAACAAACAGCTTGCAGCTGTTTCTTTGTGTACAGATGTGGTTATTCCCTTGCAGTACAGGCGACGCAGGGACATTAGCAGTAAGGTTTGCTCCTTGTGTCACTGTAGCGAACACTAAGCTCTAGAGTTTGGAAACATCCTGAGTTTCCTAGTCATGCTTGTTTAACATGTTAGCCTTTATATACCTTTATCAATCACATAAAGAAATCAGTTAAACAAACCATGGATTTGTCCACATGCTGCCATGTTAAAGAAGATGGGTGTCTATGGCAGTTCTGTTTTTAATTCTTGGAGGACTTCCCACACTGTTTCCATAGCTGCCACACCATTTTACATTCTCCCCAATGGGGCACTGCGTTCTCATTTCTCCACCTCTTTACCCAGAGTTGTTACCCAGCTATCCCACTTCTGGCTCTATGTCCAAAAATGGAAAGCAGAGTCTGGAAGTCATTTGCACACTCATGTTCATACCAGCACTATTACAACAACCAAGAGGTGAAAGGAACTGAATGTTCATTGATAGGTGAATGGGTAATCAAAATGTGGTCTAGACATGGAATAAATTATTCTGCCTTAAAAAAAGAAAGAGGAAAGCCTGTCACATGGATGAACCTTGAGGGCAACATGCTAAGTGAAATAAGCCAGTCACAAAGAAGACAAATGCTGTATGATTCCACTTATCAGAGGTTCATAAAGTAGTCAGTCACAGAAACAAAGCAAATGGTGATTTCCAGAAGGAGAGGAAGAAGAGAAGTTGTTGTAAAAGGGATATAAGTTTAATTTTTGCAAGATGTAAAAGTTCTGGAGATTTGTTTCATAACAATGGGAATATATATTTAATACAATGGGAACTGTAGACTTAAAAATGATTAAGACGGTAAGTTTTCTGTTATGCATTTTTACCACAGTAAGAAAAAAAGGCAAAAATGAGCTCTCAGTTTCACATAATATTATCTACTGGGTCCTGATGTTCTGTGCTCAGACTCAGTTTCTCCTAATATTATCTACTGGGTCCTGATATTCTGTGCTCAGACTCAGTTTCACCTAATATTATCTACTGGGTCCTGATGTTCTGTGCTCAGAGAGGAAGACTGTATCTAAAAGAGTCCAACCCACAGAAGCAGGGAGTAGAACAGTGGTTGCCTGGGGCTGGGAGGAGGGGGAAAGGAGAACAGTTTTTCAATGAGTATAAAAGTTCAGTTATGTGAGATGAGTCAGTTCTAGAGATCTGCTACATGCCACAGTGCCTACAGTTAACAATACCATCTGGGACACTGAAAATTTTTCTAAGTGCATAGATCCCAAGTTAAGTGTTCTTACTGCAAGAAAAAATAATAAGAGTAACAGAGATTCTCAACTTAATAATCAAAGCAATACAAATCCATGAACAAGAGAAAGAGAGAGAACTGAGATGATAAAACCAAAAGAGAGTTTCTTCCCAGAGAAAGCCTGCCAATTCAGATTAACAATGATTACCCACGTGCTTCTGGGAATCAGACTGCACCCCCCCCCAAAGTTTTCAGAAAGCTCATTATAGACAAGCTGAGCCCTGTTGCTTGAGCACAAAGAATTTTCCCCACATTCTTGACACTCTTTGGCCACTGAAGTTCAGCCACTTCCCAGTGTTGGGATTCCCTTTTTCTCCTTTCCCCTGAGACTGGATGGACTTTTCATCAATTTGCATCTTGTAGAAGCAATGCCAGTCTGGGATAAATGGTGTTCTTGCACACCTGGCATTAGTAGAGATGTATCCTTGCTTCTGAGGAGCAGGGTTTCTAATTCAGGGTGGGACAGGCACTTTGCAACCCTGGAGCACTGAGACTACCAGCTCCAGGCCTGCCTCAGGCAGGGAGGTCGCACTCTGCTGCAGCCCTGCCAGGCTCTGGATGGAGCCCTGTAGTCATCTGGCTGAAAGCTGCAGAGCCAGCTCCTATGCACCAGCTGGAGGGAGGAAATGAATCACAGTAAACCTGAACCCTGCTCAGCTCACTGGTTGTCACGGGTCTCTGCGCTGGCTGGTCCCTGGATCCCCACCCAGCATGCCCAACCCGGCGGAGGCCTTCTCCAGCTTGCATGGGCTGGACGGAATTCAGGTTTCTTGTTCTTCCAGATGACCGTGTGATCTGTGTTTCCATTTTTCTAGTTATGGCAAGTGCTAGAACATAGAGGGAAGCAACACGACCTAGGGGGAAAGTTGTCCGCACACCACATGGGGGTGCAAATCACCAAGGTCTTAGTTCCCCTCTCTGCAGCTCAGTGTCCTCCCTATAAACAGCTGAGAATAAGAGTTCCCCTCTCTGCAGCTCAGTGTCCTCCCCTATAAACAGCTGAGAATGACAGTTCCCCTCTCTGCAGCTCAGTGTCCTCCCTATAAACAGCTGAGAATGACATTTCCCCTCTCTGCAGCTCAGTGTCCTCCCTATAAACAGCTGAGAATGACAGTTCCCCTCTCTGCAGCTCAGTGTCCTCCCTATAAACAGCTGAGAATGACAGTTCCCCTCTCTGCAGCTCAGTGTCCTCCCTATAAACAGCTGAGAATAAGAGTTCCCCTCTCTGCAGCTCAGTGTCTTCCCTATAAACAGCTGAGAATGACAGTTCCCCTCTCTGCAGCTCAGTGTCCTCCCTATAAACAGCTGAGAATAAGAGTTCCCCTCTCTGCAGCTCAGTGTCCTCCCCTATAAACAGCTGAGAATGACAGTTCCCCTCTCTGCAGCTCAGTGTCCTCCCTATAAACAGCTGAGAATGACAGTTCCCCTCTCTGCAGCTCAGTGTCCTCCCTATAAACAGCTGAGAATTACAGTTCCCCTCTGTGCAGCTCAGTGTCCTCCCTATAAACAGCTGAGAATGACAGTTCCCCTCTCTACAGCTCAGTGTCCTCCCCTATAAACAGCTGAGAATGACAGTTCCCCTCTCTGCAGCTCAGTGTCCTCCCCTATAAACAGCTGAGAATGACAGTTCCCCTCTCTGCAGCTCAGTGTCCTCCCCTATAGACAGCTGAGAATGACAGCTGGCCTCATCTCTCTTGCAGGTGGGTCAGTGGATAGGCCCAGCCATTCCTGTCACTGATGAACGTCCCCTTGCTCCACTACCCCCTTTCGTCTTTAGGGACAAGCCCTGAGGTAGTAAGGAGTGGATCCTGTCAGAACTTAGAAACCCATGTGGGCCTTGTTTTGCTCACTTGAAGTGGTCTTTTCCCACCACCGGGTCCTTCTCCCCCTCTGTGAGTGCCCTCTGCCCTGTCATCCTTCCAAGTCAGCTCAAGTCCCCTTCACCCCACACGAGTCCTGACCACCCAGTCCACAGCAGGTTCTCCTGGCCCTTGTTTCCTTTGGCACTTGTTGTCCCTCCCACTACTTTGGGCTTGTGCTTACTTGTGTTATCATTTCATTTCTTGTGTATACATGTCATCTCTACCATTATATCATAAACTCCTTAAAGTCAGAAATTATGAAGCAGACTCTCGGGAATGCCCTACAATGCCTCCCATCATGGAATTTATCTTAAGAAAATTATCAGTTACTTATGCTTGGTTAGTGGCGACCAATATATCAATAATAACTACTTCAAAAGTGTATTTTCTCCCAGTCCAGCCTGAAAGAGCAGTGACAGTCTTTCCCTCACTTGTCACTGTCACCTGCTTCCTAGTTCTCTACACGCCAGGACCAGTCCTTTTGAAACAGCTGTTTTCCAGTCCTCCAAAAACTCTGGAGATTCCTGGACTGGGCGAGGGCGGGTGGGGTTGTTGCTAAAATACCCCATAGGGTAGTAATTGTTTGGCAAACTTCTGAACTGCCGCCAGTTCTTCAAAAAACAACCACAACATTCTCAACAATTCTCAAAATCAATAAAACACTGTAATTCTAGGGGGAATTCTGAAGTCAAATGAGGAAAGATGGTAGAACTCTTGAAGAATGAGGAGTCGCTGACAAGAGAAGGCCCCTCAGTGATGGGGAAGATTCTGCTATAAATGGTACCTGGGCTCAGAGGCAGACAGGAGATGGGGGGTCCAGATAGGGTGGGCTTCAGTGCCCGTTCCCACATGCTCAGACCGAGTCTCCTCACTTATGCTTCACATTTGATTAAAATAGGTAAAGCCTTGCCTGACCTGTGGTGGCACAGTGGACAGAGTGTTGACCTGGAATGCTGAAGTCACCAGTTTGAAACCCTGGGCTTGTCCGGCCAAGGCACATGCCTCAAGTAAGAAACAACTAAAGTGAAGCAACTATGCCTTGATATTTCTTGCTCCTCTCTCTCTGTAAAATTGATAAATAAAATCATTTTGAAAAATAGACAAAGCCTTTTGTTCTTCAAGCAGAGAACATATGTAAAATAAAATGCACCCAGTGTTAAAATTAACATTATGATTTGAATAGTTTGTGTCAAGTCCTTTACTTAATGCAAGCTTTGATAACAGAACAATAAGAGGAAGACCACTCACTGAGTGAAGGTCTCTCTTTCAGGCAAACATTAGACTTTATCCTTATTTTACTCCAGATCACATCTGCTATAGAATAACAATCAACAGCTAAAAAATAGCAATTTACTCTTGGAGAGTGCCCTGTATCTACAAAATGCCTTTATCTGCATTGCCTGATATTTTTCCTCAGAACAACCCTGGGAAGTAGACATAGTTCCACTTGGCTGGTGAACAAATCAAGTCTCATGGAGGCCAAGTGAGGACCTCGATGTGTCATGGATAGTGAATAACAATCAGACCTCAAAAGTTGGCCATGTATCCATTAATTCAGCAAATAATTATGAAGGACCTACTCTGAGCCAGCTCTGTTCCAAGTGCAAGGGACAAAATGATGGGCAAAATCCACACAGGCTGTCCAAATGAACCTTGGAGTTAATTAAGGAGACAAATGTTAACTAAGTAATCACAAATAAATGTAGCCTTGCAGCTGTGACTAGAGGAACAGAGGTGATAACAAGAATTGGCTCAGACAGGGAAACCTGGGCTGAAAGGAGAGTTCAGGGGGAGAGACAGAGTGAAAATTTTCCCGACAGAGGTAGCTTCCAGAAACTGAGGTCCACATTGCTGCAGGCAGGCACGAGAGTGTGGAAGGTGAGGATAGAGTTTGGGGCAGTAGGTGGGAGTTAGATCATGCAGGATCCAGTTTGCAATGACGTGGGCTTCTGTCAAGTCCATTGATTTTCCCACTAAGAACATTGATGCTGCTAAAATGTCTTAAGCAGCAGAATGATTCTGAGAAATATCCATGATTGAAAAACATTTTCATGGACAATGGCATCATATTCCTAGCCCACAAAAAGTTCAAATCCAACTGAACAATTAGAGGGGGTGGGAGTGACAGCTCTGCCACTTGCCACAGCTGTACTAGATAGCTCTGCACCTGACACAGGTCATTAGTCCTTCCTTTTTCCATCCAACCAAACATCTCTACAGAGCCTACCACGTAAGGTTCTGTGCTGGGCACCACCACAAGCAATGATGACTCAGACTCAGCCTCTGCTCTGGGACAGGAGCCATGTGGACAAAGAGCTGTAATACAAGGTGGAGAGTAATGACTTCCTCTTGTTAAAGGGAAGGGAAATAATTAGAGAATGACTGTCCTCATGTTCTAGAGACACTTGGGCTCCACTGTTTTCTGACACAGCAGTGAGGTCACAGACCATGCTGAGTCATTCCATTTTATGCAATCTCTCTTTTTACTTTTGGACATATGCAAGCTTTATTCCTAAAGTTTTGCAATTCAAAATTTGACTCTGGGTCAGTTGCTTTTCAGGGATTTTGCTGACAATATGGAGGGGTTTTAATTAGCCTATTTGAATCTTCTTCAACTCAGGAAAGTTTTCTTTAAGTTTAAATATATTGTTAGTTATTGCTTCTAGTTGGAATGTTCTGATACATCCTCAGGAACATATAAAATGATTAGTTGGTTCTCTAGTCTGAACTATATGAAGAAATAGATATGTGTGTGGCCCTGGCCTGTTGGCTCAGTGGTAGAGTGTCAGCCTGGCGTACAGAAGTCCCAGGTTTGATTCCCAGCCAGGGCACACAGGAGAAGCGCCCATCTGCTTTTCCACCCCTCCCCCTCTCCTTCCTCTCTGTCTCTCTCTTCCCCTCCCGCAGCCGGGGCTCCATTGGAGCAAAGATGGCCCGGGCACTGGGGATGGCTCCTTGGTCTCTGCCCCAGGTGCTACAGTGGCTCAGGTTGCAACAGAGCGACACCCCGGAGGGGTAGACCATCGCCCCCTGGTGGGCAGAGCATCGCCCCCTGGTGGGCGTGCCAGGTGGATCCTGGTCGGGCGCATGTGGGAGTCTGTCTGACTGTCTCTCCCCATTTCTAGCTTCAGAAAAATACAAAAAAAGAAAAGAAATAAACATGTGTGTGAATACATATCTGTACACATGTACATACATGTACGTACACATATACACATGTGTGGATGGACAAGTATATATTATCTGTTATGCATCTATGTAGAATATCATCTTATCTTTCATTTTTATTATCTCTGTCTTTTTTCCTCTGAATTCTGAGAGAGATACTCTATTTGCCTTCCTCATCACTGATGTAATGTTCAGTAATATCCATTCTTCTCATTACTGCCTCTGATGAGAGTTTACATTCTCCTTTATTTGTGATTCTTTCATCCTTTCTTATTACACCAGTTGCCCTGACTACACCTCTGGTTGGTCTCTCCTTCTAGTTTGCTGGTTTTGTTTCATAGGTAACAAGTCTTCTAGTCTTTTATTGAGGCAGCTAAACAGTTATTAAATTTTCCCTTGTGGTCCCTACAAGTAAATAGTTTGAATAAGCCTGCTCTGCCTCTGAATTTTCAGAATGATGTATGTTCTCACTTATTTTGCAGAAAGTTCTGTCTCATAGGGAACATGTTCTTATTGCTTATTTTATTTTATTTTTATTAAAACTCAAGCAAGGAGCCATCTATCCAGGCCTGTATTCGCCAAGAGACAAGGAGACTGGAACATCCTTGACCTAACTCTCTGTTTCATTTAGCCCTTATTTAAAATCTCTTGTCTCATCCCTAGACTGCTGTGCACAGTTCCGGCCAGTCTCCAAAGCTTGAATGGACTTTCCCTGTGAGCAGCTCTGCCAGGATCCTGTGATGTATTCCCCAACTCTGACCCGCTGCTCTCCAGTGTGTTAACAGATGAGGTAAACAAAAACTTCTCACTGAGCCTGCTGCCAGCCCATTGCTCATGAGATCAGTAACAACAACAATATCAGGAACCTGGCAAGTCCCCTGCCACCACCACTTCTGCCCACTGGAGACCACAATCTCTGCATGGAAGTGTTACCTTGAAAGTGACAGAGATTATATTGTGGTAACATTAAATTATTTACACATTAGCCACACACTCATAGAGATGACGTGCACTGTACATACAGGGAGCCCAAGTGAGATGGGCACAAAGGGTACCTTCTACCTGCTCATAGGGTGACAGTCTTAGTTCCTGTCTAAGCACAGGTGGGCTCTCATATTGCAGTTACAGCTCAATTCTTCAGCCATGTAGTGTGTGAAAATCTCTCAAGTTCTGGCGATGGGTTAACTGTCAGTCATATCCCCTGTATTTTTCACTTGAGTTCTTTATTCAGAAACTGAGAAAGGTTATGGAAGGACCATTTAAACCCCACTCAACACATTTTTTTTCTTTTCTTTTCTTTTCTTTTTTTATCTTTCTGAAGCTGGAAACGGGGAGAGACAGTCAGACAGACTCCCGCATGCGCCCGACTGGGATCCACCCGGTACGCCCACCAGGGGTGACGCTCGGCCCACCAGGGGGCGAGGCTCTGCCCCTCTGGGGCGTCGCTCTGCCATGACCAGAGCCACTCCAGCACCTGGGGCAGAGGCCAAGGAGCCATCCCCAGTGCCCGGGCCATCCTTGCCCCAATGGAGCCCTGGCTGTGGGAGGGGAAGAGAGAGACAGAAAGGAAGGAGGGGGTGGGGGTGGAGCAGCAAATGGGCGCTTCTCCTATGTGCCCTGGCTGGGAATCGAACCCGGGTCCCCTGCACGCCAGGCAGGACGCTCCACCGCCGAGCCAACCGGCCAGGGCCCACTCAACACATTTTTTATAGAGATTTCTTCTCCTTAGTGTCAAAATCCAACTGCAAGAATTATCTGAAAGCTAAGATGATAATAGTATAGGAAATATGAGAGCTGGGAAAATGCATCCACACCTCCTGGCTCTGCACAGCCTCATCATCTACTGAACAGAATCAGCAATGCAAGCACAAGTATAAGGATTTAAACCTTTTGGCATTTATCCTGGCTGCTCTTAAGAAAATGATTCCAGGACCACCAAGCTAAAATATGCCTGAAAACTTAGTGGTAATCAAACCAAATGTAAGAACAAATATAAATGTAAAGGTTCAACTAGGAGCTAAGATCTCTAGACTCTGGGTCTAGCTCTGTTCCCAGCTGGCTTTATGACTTTTGAAAAACTCCTTTACTCTAAGCCTTGGGGTCACTCATTCATTTAAAAGGCTGCAGCTCTGAATTAGGGCTTCTTAACTAGGAGAGATGTTTGACAGAACTGTTCCATGCACATGATGAGTGTGAGGGCAGATAAGGGATTGAGAACACCTAAATCTCTGCCCAAGGTGGCAGCCAGGTCTAAAATCCCACGGTTTTATGAAAGATAAATTTGGCAAATTAGAAGTAGAGTTCTCAGTGATATTTGGTCCTACAGCCCATAACTTCCCTAAACTGCCAAGTTTCTGGAACGGCTTATCCCAAGCTTACTTCAGGGCACTGGTGTGCCCTTTCCAAAGAGGTAATGTCCTTAGATTGCCAAAGCAGCTGTGCTGGACTCAAACAGTGACAAACAGTAAATGTGCAACCCATTAAAGAAAACCAGACATAAAATAGTTTAGGCAAATGTATATTGCACAAAGTAGTTTTATCTTATTTTTTTCTTTCTTTCCAGTTGGGTGAGGAAGGGGAGAAAACCTAGGGTGCTTGTATTTCAACATGAAAAATGGAAATGTCGCCCTCTTGTGGTGCCTTCACTGTGTCTCCTACTTCCACAGGTCACACAGGGCCCCCTCATAGGGTTGTACATTCAAACAGACTATGATGGAAATGGCATTCTATAGGTTATATACTGTACATCCTGGACAACCACACAGCAACTCTTACATGCATATATGAATATATATGTACATATTCAACATATACACACATACCAAACACATATACACAAGTATATACAACAAATATACCCATTCATAAACACTAATGCATATATACAAACACAAGCGCTTGCATAATACATAACATGCACAATACATGTATACCTAGTATATATGCATGCACATACCTAAAAGTATATATGCATCCACACATACACACATGTTTAAACACACACTTACAATAAGCCTGCATAAGCATACACATATATGTACCACAAACACATATATACAAACATGTAGACAAAGTCATATATCTGCACAAGCACATACACACTGACTCCATGACAGTATACTATAATTAATCAAGAACAGTCAACAAAGTGCTATTCAGCACTTACTGTATGCCAAGCACCATTCTAAATAATTTACACGTATTAACTCACTTAAACATCAAAAATTCCAAGAGATCTTTCTTATTTTTATCCCCATTTTATCTATGAACAAATTACAACAAAGGAAAGTTTAGTAACTCGCCTGTGGTTACAGAACAAGTAAGAATTAAAACCATTATTTGAATAGGGTTTATACTCAAAACTATTCAACTGCTAATTAATTTTTCTAAGGTATTTGAAGGCATATTTGTGGACAAGAAAATTGTGACAATGTCTGTAAGGCAATAAAGTTGGACTTCAATGACTTCTCATTAGCCCTTTCAAAATGGTCTGTTTCTTTCCTAAAGCCTTCTCTAGGTATCCATGTCCCCTGTTACCATTCCCACTCTACCCTACACACACACACACACACACACACACACACACACACTTACACACTCATTCTGGCAGTCTGTCATATATCCACCTTATATATGCACACATGTATAGTTACTTAAAAATATATCCAATATTTATTGAGAGCCTGCTATACAGAAGATGCTTTTCTTATGTCTCTACATTATTTCTCATAGCATCCATGAAAGGTGATTAGTATTGTTCCTATTTCATAAGAAGAAACTAAAGCACAGAGAGAGGAAATTTACTTAAGGACATATAACTAATAAATGGCAGATTGGGTGTGAAAACCAGGCATTCTGGCTCCAAAGCTCTTGCTGTTTTCACTATGTCACCCAGCTTCTCTCTTTTTACCCCGTAAAAATTCTTGCCATTTCCACCACAGTTCACAGCAGTTGGGAAGGATGAAATCCAGAGAGCCAAAAGATTTAAAGATTTTTGAAATGCAACTTGCTGAATTAATTTTTGTACATGAGGACAAATTATATTCTAGTTTTATCCCTTGAATGTGGGTTTCCAATTTCCCTAGCACTATTTATTAAAGAGTCATTGTATGGTTTTGGCTCCTTTATCAAAAATTATTTGCCCATATATATATGTGTGTGTTTTTATCAACTGCGCCACCACAGGTCAGCCCTATATATGTGTGTTTTTATATCTGGGCTCTCAATTCTTTTCCATTGGGCTATGTGTCTCTCTATATATAACCTTGTTCTTAGAGATGATTTTATGAATTTGATCCCAAAGGCAAGGGAAGTAAAGGCAAAAATCAATGAATGGGACTATATCAAACTAAAAAGATTACAGCAAAAGAAACCACCATCACCAACACCAAAAAGGCAACCAACTGAATGGGAGAAGATATTTGAAAACAACAACTCTGACAACAGGTTGATATCCAAAATATAAAAAGAACTCATACATGACAATAATAATAAAAAAAGAACTCATACAACTCAACATCAAACCACAAACAATCCAATTTAAAAATTGGCAGAGGACCCGAACAGACACTTGTCCCAAGAAGACATACAAATGGCCAACAGACACATTTAAAAATGCTCAACTTCACTAGCTATTAGAGAATGCCAAAACTACAATGAGATATCAACAAGACAGGTAATAACAAGTGTTGGAGAAGCTGTGGAGAAAAAGTTACCTTATTCACTGTTGGTGAGAATGTAAAGTGGTACAGCCATTATAGAAAACAGTACAGAGGTTCCTCAAAAAATTAAGAATAGAGGCCCTGGCCGGTTGGCTCAGCGGTAGAGCGTCGGCCTAGCGTTCGGAGGACCCGGGTTCGATTCCTGGCCAGGGCACACAGGAGAAGCGCCCATTTGCTTCTCCACCCCTCCGCCGCGCTTTCCTCTCTGTCTCTCTCTTCCCCTCCCGCAGCCAAGGCTCCATTGGAGCAAAGATGGCCCGGGTGCTGGGGATGGCTCTGTGGCCTCTGCCTCAGGCGCTAGAGTGGCTCTGGTCGCAACATGGCGATGCCCAGGATGGGCAGAGCATCGCCCCCTGGTGGGCAGAGCGTCGCCCCTGGTGGGCGTGCCAGGTGGATCCCGGTCAGGCGCATGCGGGAGTCTGTCTGACTGTCTCTCCCTGTTTCCAGTTTCAAAAAAAAAAAAAAATTAAGAATAGAGTTACCATATAACCCAAAAATCCCTCTTCTGGGCATTTACCTTCCAAAAAATGAATATATGTATTTATTTACAAAGATATATGCAGTCCTATGTTCTATGCGGCATTATTCACAGTGGCCAAAACATGGAAACAACAAAAGCATCCTTTGGTAGATGATTGAATAAAGATGTGGTGCAGTCTGACATGGAACACTGAGGTCACCGGTTAAAAAAAAACCTGCACTTGTCTGGTCAAGGTACATATGGGAGTTGATGCTTCCTGCTCCTCCCACCTTTCTCTCTCTCTCTCTCTCTTTCACTCTCTCTCCTCTCTAAAAAATGAATAAATTAATTTAAAATTTTTTTAAAAAATATGTGGTGCATATATATTATGGACTACTACTCAATCATAAGAAAGTATGAAATAATACCATTTGCAACAACATGGATGGACCTTGAGAATATTATGTTCAGTGAAGTAAGTCTGTCAGAAAAAACTAAGAACCATATGATTTCACTCATATGTGGGATATGAAACTGAAACTCACAGACACGGACAAGAGTATGGTTGTTACCAGAGGAAAGGGCACGGGTGAGTAGTGGTGGGTAAGGGAGCCAAATACATGGTGACAGAAGATGATCTGACTTCGAGTGGTGGGTACACAATTCAATATACTGATCACATACAATAGAAATGTACACTTGGGAGCTATATAATCTTATTAACCAATTTCACCCTGATAAATTTAATTTTAAAAAGTAAGTTCAATTAAGTTTAAAAGCTTTAAAAATACAACTGCTGGATTGAGCTAGAAATAATATAAGTTGTATGGCCTGTTTAGGAGAAAGAAGTTTAATACAGGTGTTTGCATGCTTACAAAGTTATTGGTAGGCCTAAAAGAGCAGGTGTCTGGTCTGGGCCTGACTTCTAAAACACCACTACAAAACCAGTAAAAGTGGAACTTTCCTCTGTCACAGTCAGGAACCTGGGATTAGGAAGATGCTGTTCCAGCTGCTGGCTCTGGGTCACACTGTGCCAGCTATGATCTGGGGATCAGGAGGTCCCTTTAGAATGGCTGGCCCTGGGCCATAGCCAGTCTGCAACCATCTGCTTCTCCACCCTTCCCTCTCTCCCTACTTTCTCTCTCTCTTCCCCTCCCGCAGCCATGGCTCAATTACCTCGAGCAAGTAGGCCTTGAGCGCTAAGGATGGCTCCTGATTTCACCTCAGGCACTAAAAAATTGCTTCAGTTGCTGAGCAAGTGACAACGCCCCAGATGGGCAGAACATTGCCCTTAGTGGACTTGCCGGGTGGATCCCAGTCAGGACACATTCAGATGTCTGTCTGCTTCCCCTCCTCTCACTAAAATAAAAAAATTAAAAAAAAAAAGCTAGCCCTGGAGTAATGTCATGCCTGCTGGACCCTCATGAGTAGAACAGATGCCTCCAGCCACACCACCATTCACCCTTCCAAACTGATTTCCAAATTTGTTTCCTTTAAAGTGCACCCCATTGGTGGAACCCAGATCATTCCTAAATCCCTACTGCAAGAAAGTCTCAGAAAGAAAGTTCACAGTTCACCAGCCTGCACAATACACAGGCACATGAGAAAGACAGAAGCAGGGGTGGAGTGACCCGATCTACAGTTCCTACCCCATCATTTTGAACAGAAAAGTAAAGGTCTAAAAGAAATGTTTCTGATAATATTATATTCAAGTAAGGAAGCCTGTCAGTCATCTAGCAAATAGTTCCACAGAGGGAACCACTGACTCTGTCCATTGGTGATCCATTGGTACTGCCTGAGGTAAAGCTATCATGAGAGCAGGGGATTATGGGCCAGCTGACCTCCAGTCCCCACACTGAGAGGAGGCAGACATGCTCTCCAGAGGCTGGGAGAGGAGAGGAACTCCCTGAGAGCTATTCTTTTTTTTTTATTAAATTTAATGCAGTGACATTGATAAATCAGGGTACATATGTTGAGAGAAAATATCTCTAGATTATTTTGACATTTGATTGTGCTGTATACCCCTCCCGCAAAGTTAAATTGTCTTCTGTCACCTTCTATCTGGTTTTCTTTGTGCCCCTCCCCTCCCCTAACCCCTCTCTCCTTCTTCACCCCATCCCCCCTCCCCCAACCCCCCGCCGCTGTTGCCATCACATTCCCTGAGAGCTATTCTTTACTGGTCTCTCACCATGGGGACCCTGCCCAACACTGGGCATTTCCTCTCCACACACTGAGAATATGGCAGGGAGAGAAGCCATTCCCATCCAAACAAAGCAAAATGAAACATGTCCCTCTCCCAATTCTCAAGTCAAAAAAAAAGTGTTGCAATGACTCCCTTCTTTAAAATCACCTTTATTTAATCAGCCTGTGTCAGATGGGCTGCAAACCAGATGTGACAAGTCAAAGCAACTGTACAGTTATTTGAATAAATTTCTTTTTTAAATAGAAATTTTATTTCATATCAATGTTTCTGAGTTTTGGGGGTATATACCCAGTAGAGGGATTGCTGGGTCATAAGGTAGTTTTATTTTCAGTTTTTTGAGGAACCACCATACTTTCTTCCATAATGGTTGTACTACTTTACATTCCCACCAACAGTGTATGAGGGTTCCTTTTTCTCCACAGCCTCTCCAACATTTGCTATTACCTGTCTTGTTAATAATAGCTAATCTAACAGGTGTGAGGTGGTATCTCATTGCAGTTTTGATTTGCATTTCTCTAATAACTAAATAAGATGAGCATCTTTTCATATATCTGTTGGCCATTGGTATTTCTTCCTGGGAGAAGTGTCTGTTCATGTCCTCTTCCCATTTTTTATTGGATTGTTTGTTTGTTTGTTTGTTGTTGAGTTTTATGAGTTCTTTGTATATTTTGGATATTAGGCCTTTGATCTTGATAACATTGTATGAAATGAAATAAGTAAATCAGAAAAAACCAGGAACTGCATTATTCCATACATAGGTGGGACATAAAATTGAGACTAAGAGACATTGATAAGAGTGTGGTGGTTACGGGGGGAGGGGGGAGAGGGAGAGGGAAAGGGGGAGGGGGAGGGGCACAAAGAATACCAGATAGAAGGTGACAGAGGACAATCTGACTTTGGGTGATGGGTATGCAACATAATTGAACGACAAGATAACCTGGACATGTTATCTTTGAATATATGTATCCTGATTTATTGATGTTGCCCCATTAAAAAAATAAAATTATAATGAAAAAGAAAGTTTATTTCTGAATACCTTCTATGGACCAGACACTGTTCTAGGATATCTATCTATTACTTGATAAATCCTCACGTCAAACCTATAAAATAATAATCAGTACTCTCTCAATTTTGCCACTGGGGAAACTGAGGCTCATAAATTAAAATTTTTGGCCCAATCATATAGCTATTACTCTGTGGAGCTGAAATTCATACCTAACACTCTATTCCATAGCCCTCACGGTCCCAATTACATGAGTATTTCTTGGCCTTTTTAGCCACATACCACCCAAAAAACTTTGTCATGCATTCTTTTCTGTAGCTGATATTATACAAACAATAGAGACTCTTTATTTTCCAAATAATGGTTATTAAATTTTATTTCCAAATACAGAATTATTCTATGATCATATTTATTCTACTCTTTCAAACTATACATCATCCCAGCTCTTCCAGGGGTTATAATGATACACTGTTTCCCAGTATTACAACAACCGATAAAAAAAAAATTGAGAAGTTAAGAAAATTTTCAAACAAAGTAAAGAGTCACAAAATTTATAAAAAGCAGTCACCTTAGAATAAGATATCCCCCAAATAGAAGTTTGAATCTCTTGCGAGGTGGCTTCTTCATTTATGCATGTGTGATATTCCAAATACTTTAAAGAGTTGTGAAGATGAATTCTAAATTTTTCGCTATGAAAAATGCTTTCTTGTTTCAAAGACTATACAAAGGAAGTTGAAGTGTTATTTTTGGATAACTAACAAGACATCTTTAATTAAATTGATCCCTATACTTGAATAAACCAATACTCATATTAAAAACCAGTTGTGGCCCTGGCCAGTGGCTCAGTGGATAAAGAGTCAGCCTGGTGTATGAACGTCTGGGTTCAATTTCCTGTCAGGGCACACAGGAGAAGTGACCATCTGCTTCTCCCCTTCTCCCTCTCCTTCATTTCTCCCTCTTCTCCTCCCACAGCCAGTGGATCAATTAGTTTAAGTGTGGCCCCAGGCACTGAGGATAGCTCTGTAGGACCGTATCAGCCTCAGGCACTAAAAATAGCTTGGTACTCAAACATCAGCCCCAGATGGGTTTGCTGGGTGGATCCTGGTTGGGGCACATGCAGGAGTCTGACTCACTATCTCCCCTCCTACCACTTAAAAAATATAAAAAAGCAGTTGCTTCCTTCCTTATGTAGATGTGAGCATAATGCTCTGAAAGATAATTGTCAGAAGTCTATGGACTTCTAAACTTCTAAAGAATAAAGTTTTGGTTTGATTTTTTTACACTGGACCCAGGAAGTGTGCCATAGTGAAAGAAAGCTGGCTTCTAAAGCCACTTTATTATTTTCATTTCAACTGGGTTGAATTCTCTCCTTATTCATCTTCCCATTATTAATTGGCTATCAATCTCATCTCTTTCTTTGTGACTTTATTTGCAAGCTTATTTTTTGTTAAAGTTGTTTTTCATTGTTTCTTTTCCTCCCTTCCCTTCCTGCCAAGATATTTTATTATTACTTTACTCCCAGATCAAAATTAAGAGTATTAGTGGTGAGAGTTACAACATAGGAATTAGGAATATGGCAGATACCCATATAGAGAGCATCTTGCTTTGGTTTTTCGTTAAGAGTCTAGAACTGGTACACTTTCTAGGCTTGGTCTTAAAAAGTTCAGCCCAAGGCATTGATCAGCAGCATATTTTTCCCCCAGCTTCCTTTAATAAGAAGTAGAAGCCCCAGCAGGGCCCTGGTGTCAAATACTAGGTCTGACTCCATTTCCCCACCTTGTAAGAAGCAATTTTAACACCATCAGCCCAGAGGAACCAAACTTGCAGCTGCCAAGCGTGCATTCAGTTATTCAGTCCTGATGACAGTCTGTCCACAGCTTTGGCCCCACCACCACTTGGTTTTTCTGATTCAGATCTTATTCATGAGATGTTTACTCTATTTTTTAATACATAAAATAATTTAATTTCCTCTTTTTAAATCAAAAGTGTCTTCAGTTTGCATGTTACATTCTTATGGAGTCAGTCCTTAAGATTTAAGTTCCAAAGATACTGAACAGAGAAACATTTCTCTAAGCAATTTGTACAACCCTATACCTGGGAAATACTCTCAACAATTCTATGGGAAAGTTAGTATCTACTTAATTCAGCAAATATTACATTGTCAGATTAACAACAGAGCCACTGAAAAAATTTCTGGGTTTCTGGCTGAGGAGTTAAAATTCTAAAAAGAGTAAAAATATGGCACCCAGCTCCACCGCCCCGCCCTCCAAATCCATAACAGGCATCATGAATTAATCACATTTACTCCTTCCCCCCTTACCCTTGAAGTAGCCTCACTTCTCAACACCCAGCACAGTCAACTCATTCCAATCAGTTGGTCTAACCCAAGAAATAAAACCCATTTTCCATGTCTAGCTCAAGACCATAAAAGCAAGAGTGTGGCCAAAACAAGAGTAATGTGTACAAGAACAACAAATATGAGTTCCATTTATAAGACATGCTAGAATTAATGCTCACAATTATAAAATAATATAAAGAATACCTGCTGAGAATAGTCAAAGGTAGATATGTTGCCTTTGTTCATTTGTTTTACTTTATAGCCTAAATACACCTTATTAAAATCTACCCCAATTTGAAAAAAAAATAAACTTTTAAAAGTTAAAACAAGTCAGTGTCTATTACAAGAAATTCTTTTCAGTCTGGGGTAATATTTTTCCCTCTGGCACAACAATCTCAGCCAAGGGACTCAACAATACTTAATTTCTTTTGTTCTAACAGATTTCCTTGCAATATTTTCTCCATCCCTTATGAAGCATTCATTATCCAGAATGTTTAAGCTCATGTTAGCAGTCTCCATCATCAAGCAATGGAATTTCTGAAAATGATGGCAGCATTTCAAACCAGTCTGCAGTCCTTTCACGATATGAACTGTAACTCAATATCACTAAAGATTGGGTCTGCAGCTTCCTGGCTTTGGAGCTACACTGTCTAAAGCCTCCATCATTTTAGAGCTCTTTTTATCAACTCCATTGTTTTATTTAAAGAATCACAAAATCTCTCTTCATTCATTTCCTTTTTGAGACAACTTTTGAAAACCCTATAATACAATAAACTTTAAAATCTTGGATTGCCTCATTTCAAAATTCTTGCATCATGAACTGAGTGAGAATTTCAGAATCATATCTTCCTGGCTAGAGAAGTGAAATATGTAACATGCCCAGGCAGAAATACTTGGGGGTGCTGACCATCTGGTTTTGCCTTCACTGGGATTAAGGGTCTCAACTGCACTCAAACTGCCCATGTGTTTATATAGTACTGTATAATCATACTGAGAGAAGTGTCTCTAACTTCAGGACTTTATGAAGACAAAAAGAATTGTCAGGATTATTGAATTCACATTTTAGTAAAAATTGTAAGAAGTTTATTATCCATACTTCTATGTTGGAACACATATCAATATAGAAGATTTAGCAACTGGTAATAAATTTTGACTGTCATGAAGGGAACAGTGTGGTGGTCTTTACTTCTGTGTAGCTCTGCATCATTGTTCTTCCCCTGAATGGTCTTATTTAAGAATCCTTGTCACTCTCACAGGTCATTTGTAGTCTTCTATCATTGACCATGGGAGACGCAGAAGGTTGTAGCAGCTTTCCCTCTCTGCCTCTATACCTGAAGCATGGTGTCTGTGTAGCAGCCTCACTGTAATGCTGATATCTGAGCACTGGGACATCGGAGCAGCAGTGGAAGCCCTGCCTTCTGCTAGTGATGTAGCTGCACTTGCATTGTCCTGTGATACTTGCTGTGCAGCATCAACAATATACTCGCCAACCACCTCAGGAAAGTAATTTAGGAATACCAAGGGCATCATTATTGAAGTATCTTCATGCCCAGTTTTTGGACTGCAGGTGTCCTTTGACAGTCAGAGGGAATCATCAGAAGCAATTCATCTGTTTTCTGACCTTCCTGATCTAAAACATCTGACTAGTAGAGCAAAATCTTGGACACAAAAATGATCTAAAGGTCATCAATACCAACATAAGTCGTTTCATGGCCCTCTTGCTGTAAGGAATGTGCAGCCACATGAAATGGAGATTCACTGACACAAATAGTAGAATAGAAAACAGGTGTTATGGTTGAAGTCTCTTTCAATTCCAAGCCTTTCACAAAACCTGACTCTCTCACCATACTAATGTCTTCCTTCTTTGGACTCCTGCTGCATTTAGTCTCTACCGTGCATTACCACGTGGCTGTACACTGACCTCTACATGCTGCCATGGGTCCATGCCCTAGTTTTTACTCTACAATCTATCCTTGACAATGAGTACTCCCCAAACACGTGAAGCTCTCTCTTCACCTACCCTGAATATATAGACTCACACGTTCAATAAATACTATTTTTTGATAGCAGTGCTCTCAGGATTCACTAAAGACATAATTCACAAGGACCTCCTTGTCATGTCAGCATTCCCAAAATAAAAGCAAATATTCCCTAAAACCAGACACTCTCGAGCACAACCACTGTCAAGCATTTCTTTCTGAACTGGAGTAGGTATAGAATGGAAGATGGACAGTAACCTGATCCCTTTCTGCATCTGTCACCCCAGGAATTCCTGCTGTAAGTGCAATGCAGATCTACATGATGACAATGTCTATCGCGTCATCACTGCCAATCTTCTCATGAAAATGCCAACATCTGGCATCCCCCCCACATTCCTCCAAGTGAGCCCAGGAGGCTTTCTCAGGAGTCTGCATCATGGTGGCAGAGCACCCAGTGCTCCACTCTGGGGTGAAGAAAGGCTCACTCTGGATAACTTTCTCTCACAGATTATTTTGCAGTCTTTTAAAAAAAATGAGTTGTGGGCCCAACTTGGTAAAACCCTATTTGATCTGTAACCCTAACAGAGAGGAAAGGAGACCTGTGTGGCCTACTGTGTTAGTAAAGCATGAAGTGACAGTTTATTCACTTTTCCCTATGGACCCCTATAGCAAAAATAAACAATTGCTAGTTCTAACCCTTCAACCAAGTGCCATTATTATATAGAATCCCCTCCCCAAGGAATCTATAGCTACTTCTATCTATAGCAACACCCTTCAACTATCCAAGTAGCATCTATTTAAAATTAAAACATAATACAACAAACAATGGTATGTTTATTTAGTCTGCAAATAATGCTTGGTATTTATACAGAGTCACTCATAAATTCTATATAATAATCCTGCATCCACTAAAATATATGGTCCATGGATTGAGAATAACACTATTCATTTGACAAGAATTGGCCAAAAATGAGCACTGTCTTGAATTACTGTATTATTCACTTAAGAGTAAACCGCCTTAGAAAAAGAATCTCATTTGTATTGTTCAGTTTTATCCCTATGGCCTGGAACAGTGAAATGTCACATAGTAGGCATTAATTAAGACAATTGTTAAATGTGACATGAATTCACATAAGTTAATTTTGCTTTTCATGTGTTTGTAGTTTCTCCAATTAGATTGTGTGTTATTCAGATAAGGGTTATTTTATTCATTGCAGCATTGTGGAGTAGTTGCTCCTTCAATATATATTTGAGCATTTCCCAAATATATCTCATGACAAAGTTTTCTGGGTGATGTGACAAGGGTGTAGAGTGAAATAAAGTGTTCAGTGGCCAAATATATTTGCAATATTAATCTGTCTTAAGAACTCATATACAGAGTGGCATACTAAAGAGCTTGAGAAGCCCTGCAGTGAAGAAGTCCAATTTTCTTGAGCAAACAGTTTTTCTGAAATTTGACAATTCTCTTTTATGTGGCATTAGTTCCTTGTAGAACAATGTCTCACGATTTATCTACCAATTTTAAAAAATAGTCTTTCCCATCTACATCTCTATACATAAATATGCTCTTCACATGACACAGTGGAAAAAGAATTAGTTTAGATACCAAAAGTACTAACTGCTGACCCTGGTTCTCAAGTGACTGAACAACATGATCATTTCATGATTGGGAGCAAATTATTTTATGATGGGTTGTGTTGGGTGGAGCTCTCTTCAAGGAACTTTGCTGAAAAATGAGAAAAACTGGAAGTTACACATTTTTTCTGTTTTGTAATCTTAACATTTGAAGCCCTGGTCATGGACTGCTATATCTGAATTCCAAGCTATTTTAACTTCCACTGTAAGTTACAATGTCATTGATTTGCACTTGAAAAGTCATGTTAGAATCATTACACAAGGTATAATGTATCAAAACAACATGTTGTACACCTTAAATACAGTATATTCAGTTTTTTATTTGGCAATCACACCTCAGTAAAGCTGGGAGGGGGGAGAGTCACCTTCAAATTTCCATAAGAAAGAAGATGCCATAAAGAAATTATAAGGTGGCCCTGGCCAGTTGGTTCAGTGGTAGAGCGTTGCCCAGTGTGTGGAAGTCCTGGGTTTGATTCTCAATCAGGGCACACAAGAGAAGCGCCCATCTTCTTTTCCACCCTTTCCCCTCTTTTTCCTCTCTGTCTCTCTTTTCCCCTCCTGCAGACAAGGCTCCATTGGAGCAAAGTTGCCCCAGGCAATGAGGATGGCTCCATGGCCTCCGCCTCAGGTGCTAGAATGGCTCTGGTTGCATCAGAGAAATGCCCCAGATGGGCAGAGCATCGCCCCTAGTGGGCATGCCCGGTGGATCCCAGTCGAGTGCATGTGGAAGTCTGTCTGGCTGCTTCCTGTTTCTAACTTCAGAAAAATACAAAAAAAATATTATAAGGTAATTGGTGTTGATTGAATAAGCCACCATGATAGAGGTGCCTTTCAATACCCAGTCTACTCCCCTTGCTTAGCATCCCTTGGATAGAGCATAGCTACATGATTAAATTCTTCCTGAAATGTAAAAATGGAAGTGTCAGGGAACATCCAGGAACTTCAGCTTCTATATACCCTTTTCTTCTTTTTTTTTTTTTGCCCCTCCCTTTATCTTGTTTCTCGAGATGTGGGTGTGATGGCTGGGGCACACTAGAACAAGGTCCATGCCGTAGGGACAGTACACAATAAGCAGGAGCCTGGATCCCTGAGAACATTTTGGCCAGACTCAGTACAGCAACTCTGTACTGTCATACAAGATAGAGATAAGTTTCTGCTTTAAGTCACTGATATTTGGGGTTTTTCCATTATTCTCAACTGAATCTAACCTTAATGGATACAGAATTTTATGCCGGGAAGTTGGCGTTTGCATGGAACCCAACCTACAACAAATGGCATTGGCTTAGTGTCATCTATAGGGAGAGTGAAGAGGACAAAGATATAACAGGATCAAGAGGTATCCTTGTTTTGAGGTGGCAAAATTTATGATTACACTGTCCTCTACTCTACCTTAGGTGAACACATGCTGACCAAGGCTGAATGAAGCATTCAAGAAAATTATAGGGGAAAAAATCCAAAGGTATTTTGTGCTCCTTTTCATGAAAAAGAGAAGCTCATCTCAGAGCTAACTAGTCTGCAGGCTGAGATAGAAAGTTAGAAACCCTCCAACAGATGGTCTTTCTGCCTACAATTTGAGAGCCTTACAGGACCAAAAATCCAGCTGCCTTTATATCCTAAACTGAAGCAATGATAAGCAGGCTTTAAAGCTACAGCCTTAACAAGAAGTCACTGATGCTCTGGCACATAAAGGTCACATGGAAGTCACAACATCCTGCTGTTAGAGACCAAATTCAGAGTGCCGCCTTCCCACCCAAGCCTATTGTTTCATACAACCCCAAGGCAGGTGATATGAAATTGAGAGAAAAGAGCACAGGCCTGACCTGTGGTGGCGCAGTGGGATAAAGTGTCAACCTAGAACACTGAGGTCGCCGGTTCGAAACCTTGGGCTTGCCTGGTCAAGGCACATATGGGAGTTGATGCTTCCTGCTCCTCCCCCTTCTCTCTCTCTCTCACTCCTCTCTCTCTAAAAAATCAATAAATAAAATATTTAAAAAAAAAAAGAAAAGAAAAGAGCACAGAACAGGACCAAAGAGTAGAAAATTAGTGTCTTCAACCTTAAAATTATGTCCAGACATGACCTTGGTTTAGATACTAGGTACTTGCACATGGGACTGCTTGGAAATTTACTAAGTTAGTATGAGAATTTTAGAGTTATATAAACTATAAGCCCTGACAATAAAAGCTGATGCTAGTTTAACCCCTTAGAGCTACCCTAGCCCCCAAACTTGTATCAATATGAAGCAATCTTTGTAAAGTGTGGAGTCACCTAGAAATGTATCCCCTCTGAAGGAGTCAGATTTAACCTGGAAGATACTCATCAAGGACAGAGTCAGGGCCACAAAGGATAAATGATAAGGGAGTTATTCTTAGGAAATAGAATCAGTATTTCAGAAGAGTTTATCTTGGAGGCTCCACGGAAAGGAATCATCACTACTCCTGCACAGCCAGATTTAATCATTGCTGTGGACGAGTGTCTGTGACATGCTTCCATTCCCCCTTTTTCAAAAGAGGAGTTCCCACTGTAGTCATCCTGTTTCTACCCCACCATTATGTATTGTGGTATTTGGAGGTGGAGAGCTTGTGTTTTAGTTTATGAATTGCTGGGCCATGAAAAGCCACATCTAGAAAAGAGTTTGTGCCACTTAGAGATCCTGACTTTGAGATTGGATGGGACTTGGGACCTTGGGAAGGTACTCTATCTATGGGAAAAAGAATATGCACAGATATGTCATGGTCAAATAGGCAGACTAAATCAGAGCCCTCTGGTGTCACTCACCCCATATTTTATTTTTATTCCATGATAATTTTGGGAGGGGGGGAGGCACATGGACACTCAAAATAAAAATGTGGTGAAAATTGTCAAATTCTGCAGATATTTTGAAACTAGAGCCCAAAGAATTTGCTGAAGTTGTAGAATAAGATAGAGAGGGGGAAAAAGGAATCAAGGGTGACTTCAACTTCCGTGGCCTGAGCAACTGGAATGATAAACTTCCTGAAATAGAAAAAATGGAATGAAGAGTATTTTATTTTATTTTATTTTATTTTTTGTATCCACCCAGCATGCCCACCAGGGGGCGATGCTCTGCCCACCAGGGGGCGATGCTCTGCCCCTCCAGGGCATCGCTCTGTTGTGACCAGAGCCACTCTAGCACCTGGGGCAGAGGCCAAGGAGCCATCCCCAGCGCCCGGGCCATCTTTTGCTCCAATGGAGCCTCGGCTGCAGAAGGGGAAGAGAGAGACAGAGAAGAAGGAGAGGGGGAGGGGTGGAGAAGCAGATGCATGCCTCTCCTGTGTGCCCTGGCTGGGAATCAAACCCGGGACTTCTGCACGCCAGGCCGATGCTCTACCACTGAGCCAAATGGTCAGGGTCAGAGTATTTTAGAAGGAGGAAAGCCCAGGAGTTCAGTTTTGAACATATTGAGAAATCTCTGCAGAGATGTAAGCAGGAAGTGAGATACAAATTGGAGCTCAGAAGAGAAGCTAGGGCTGGAGCAAAAAAATTTGAAAACATTGGCCCACTGAGACGAGTTAAAGCCCTAGGGTCAAATGCGGTCATCTAAGAAGCAAGAACATGTGGAGACAAAAAGCTCAAAACTAATCTTTGGGGCCCTTCTGCTGCTTAGAGTTTGAAAGAAAAGGAGGCCACAGGAAGGGAATTGAGAAACAGCAGCCAGTAAAGGGAAGGCAGTTTCTCAAAAGACAGAAAGTTATCAACTATATCAAATGCTGCTCAGGATTTGACTTAGTTGTCCTTTAGAGCATCTATTGAATATGGAAATGTGACGCTCATTGTTTACCTTGAAAAGAGCCATTTTATTCACAGGAGGAGCTTGTAAAGCTTGATGGGAATGAAAATAAGAGAAGAGGCAACTGAGGGATGTGCAAGGAGGAAAAAACCTTGAAACAAAGATTACTAAGTGTCCTGTCTTGATAGTGCTTACGCCGCGCTGGGCACCGGCAGGCACACCACAGACATGGGAGAGAACGAGTCACCACCTTCCATCACTGATGAGGCAGGGAGGCTCTCTATCCCCGGGGTGGACGGCAGCCATCTCAGGACTGTGGGACCTTCAAAATTACCCGCCTGACCGCACCGAAGCTCTGCTGCCCTTTGCACTCGCACGCGGGATCCAGGAGCCAAGGCCCCATCGCCTTAC